>NW_022680423.1:600000-895468 GCF_004115265.2 Rhinolophus ferrumequinum
AAAAGCAGAGAACCATATGATTTCACTGATACGTGGTATGTAAACCAAAATCAACAAAAGAACAAGACAAACAAATGAGAAACAAGAACTCATAGACACAGACAATAGTTTAATGGTTATCAGAGGGTGAGGGGGTTGGGGGGTGGGAGACCGAGGGTAAGGGGGATCAAATAAATGGTGATGGAAGGAGAACTGACGCTGGGTGGTGAACACACAATGGGATTTATAGATGATATAATACAGAATTGTACACCTGAAATCTATGTAATTTTAGTAACAATTGTCACCCCAATAAATTAAAAAAAAAAAAAAGAAAGAAAGGGCAACTTCTGAGGAGGAGTCTGTGCAAGAGAGCGGAAAACATGTTTTTTCTCAATTGATGCCAGGGTGGGAGGCCTGCCTGCATCAGCTCAGCCTGGCTTTCTAGCTCGTCTCCCCAACCAGAGTCTATCTGGGGCCCTAGATTAGTCAGGATTCTCCAGAGAAACAGAACCAATAGGTATAAATATAAATAAATAGACATAGAAAGAGAGTTATTATAAGGAATTGGCTCAGTTGAGTATGGAGGCTGACGAGTCCCAAGATCTGCAGTTGGCAAGCTGGAGACCCAGGAGAGCCAGAGATACAGTTCCAACCAAAAAGCTGGTAGGCTTAAGACCCAGGAAAAGCTGATGTTTCAGTTTGAGTCCAGAGGCAGGAAAAAGCTGATGTCCCAGCTCCAACAGTTAGGCAGCAGGAGTTCCTTCTTACTCAGCCTTTTTATTTTATTTGGTTCTTCAGTGTATTAGACGGGGCCCACTCACATTAGGGTGGGTACTCTACTAGTGTATGATTCAAATGTTAATCTCATCCAGAAACACCCTCCCTACTACACCCAGAATAATGCTCAACCAAATATCTGGGCACCCTGTGGCCCAGTCACGTTGACACATAAAATTAACTATCACAGGCCCTTTACCTACCTTTCACCAGGTAGGCAATACTGCTATCAATACGGCCTATTAGCACCACCATTTCTCCATTCCTGATCTCCAGGGACCTAGAACCTGGGTAACGAGGAGAGGGAAGGTAGCTTAGAACAACCTTTGGGACCTTGGCCTAGCCTCTGTTTTCTCTTCTGTGATATGGACTTAATACAGTATTACTCACCTCACAGCTGTAAGGTTCAAAGGAGAAAATGCTTTGTCAAATATAAAGCATTTTGCAAGCCCAAGGTATTCATTTTATAAGGTATCTCACTCCCACTCAATTCTGGCATGTTCCTATCCCTGCCACAGGAAGGGTTAAGCCCACCTTCCTATTTGTTCAGTTTTTCATATTCTAGGAGGAGGAACAAGGAAGAAGACATGAACAGGGTCAGGGTCTCTGAAAACAATAGTAGCCACATCACGTATGTTTGAAAGTCTAGGTTAAGAATTGGTGCTTGCTCCATCCTGAGCCCTGGAGAGAATCACTGGGCTGTTTTGGATTTCTCCACTCTTGTAGCGTTGCCCATCGTGAGGAGTTGCAGTTCTGAATGTGGCAGATCAGGTGCGATATCAGAGAAGCTTCCTGTCTGGGGGCCGTGGAAGAACCAGTCTGTCTCAGGTGAATTGTGTACAGGTGTCCCTGGAAGCAAAGGGATGAATGGGAGTCCAGAGCTGCCATCTGACCAAAGAATGTATGTTCTTATTGGTGTTTCCCCACCATCATTAGCATGTACCTTTTCCCTGGCCCTGTATGACTGGAAATTAGAAGGCAATTTCCTTTGCCCAGATCTCCTTTTTGGCTCCTCCATTCAGTTACCAGCAGAGCCAAAGTTCAGGTAGAAACTTGTTCAGCTGGATTGCCGAGACACCAAGTCCATTCACTGCCTACCTCTGGAAGATGTTTGGCAAAATGGAGTATGGATGCGTACCCCATGATAATGGGCACTGAGAGGCCTGGGGTGTTCCCAGCAGAGGGGCATATCAGGGAGACATATGACTGATGGGAAACTTATATCGGGGTGAGGAAAAGTAAATATTCAGGAGGCAGGAATGTAGGCAGTCTCTGCCCTCCTATACCCTACCAACAGCAGACAGCAATGACTCTTGCCTCTGGGAGTGCCACCGCTCAATGCCCGTCCTTGGCTACTCTCTGTGATGGGGCTTCAGGTCGGGGTGGATATGGAGCTGTCTGGTTTCATGACACAGTTATGGTGGGGCTGGTTTATTCATTCATTCAATCATTCACTTATTCCATAAGTGTTTATTGAGAGCGTATTCTGTGCCTCAGTGTTGGCACTGTTTTAGATGTGGGAATCCAGAAACAAACAAGATAGGCTAGGTCCCTTCTGTCATAGAGTTTGTGATCTAGTTGGGGAGACAACTGCATACATGTGAGCAAGTGTTAAGAAGAAAACCAGATGTAAGTGGGCCTTGGATATGTCACCTATTAGCTGTGTGACCTTAGGCTATTTAACTGCCCTGAACCTCAGTTCCTCTTCTTTAAAGTCAGGATGATAATACTGATTTCATAAGGTTGTGAAAATTACTTGAAAACAAAGTATATGAAGTACATAATAGAATACTTGGCTCATAGCAGATTATCCATGTACACAGATGTGCTGTATTGTTATTGTTATTATTAATATTACATATCCAAAAATGGAAGGAGGAGAGACCTTTTTTTCAGTAAACTGACACCCTGGAAGAGGTATCTATACAGTATCACAACCTTTAGTTGCTAAAACATCAATTCAGCAAACTCCCTGTGTGTTTGGTCAGCAAAAGCTCTAACAACTGACATATTTTTTTTCCATTGGTGGGATTAGGTGGTTACATGTTTGAACTGGATGAAACCAATTGGTTATTCTAACTGGATGAATCAATCCATTGTTCTGGCATTATGGTGACCTATTCTAAGATTGGTCATAGTTTTATCCAAGGCCCTGGGTGCTTTCCCCTTCACAATGAACTCTTTGGCCTGGTTCCATCTTAATTTTATAACTGTTAAAATATGTGACTGAGCATGTAGTCACTCACACAGCACACACATATACACAAAGAAGCCAAGCCAATTTATGATTTATCCTTGCTGAGCTTGGGATCAAGAGAGCCCAAACTTTATATTTTGCCAACAGCTTTTACTTCTTCTCAGCCAGTTTTTTTTTTCCACAGCAGAAGCCAAATAGCCAAATGGCATAGTCTGAGTTTGGTCACTTTCCTGCCAGCCACTGGGTAACACTCTGGCTGTTGGCACACTGCTCTACTGCCCATTGTGAGATAGCATTAGCTCTACCTGGCATGAAAAAGGGAGAGCTGGCATTGTCCAGGCTGTACGTGTTTGCAGAAGGAGGCAGAGGATACTGGTTACTGGCAGGAAAACCTGCTGCCATTGAAACTTGGCATATCTGGGTGGCTGTGGCAGTCCAGACAGAATTAGTATGGAGGAAGAGTCTGCACATCAATGCCAGTCTGGCTCCTCAGTGCTGCCCGTGGAAAAATATTTCTTCCTTGGCAGAGTTTGGTACATCTCAGAGACAAATTTATGTGAAGTGGGGTAAAGAGAATCCTGACACAATGATGACCCTATCATCTGGGCGGGTCCCTTAGAGTTCTTTTTGTCCAATGTGTGGGAAACCAACATATTCTGAGTTTTTTCTGCAGGTGTAATAAATGCCACTTCTGAGCTCTTGGAAATTGGTAAGCTGGTGAAGTCTTGAATATTTCTCTTCCTGCTGTGGGAGACTTGTCTACCACTGTCACCCCAAACCCTTGATGAAGTCCATCAGGACTCTGCTTTCCTTAGCCAGGAGACAGACTGCTGAGCCAGGAACCTTTTTTACCCAATGTCTGACAGATGGAGAACACTGCATCTGGAGCCAGAAGACCAGGATTCCAGGGGTAGCACTGCCTTTTATGAGCCATGGGATGTGAACAAGTTACCTAACTTCTCCTGGCCTCAGTTTCCATTGGTCCTACCTATCATTGTGAGGACTGCTTGTAATCATGCAGGTGGAAGCAAACTAAACTGATGAACCTCGAACACATGCAGGGGATTAAACTACGTTCTCCAACTCTCCCACCTGACTACTCCCTGTGATAATTTTCCTCTTTCCATCTTATTAGAAAGCTGCTTACTTGGATAATACCCTCAGGAAAAGCAAGATGTCCATCCCGGGTGAACCCTACCCCCTCGCTGCCCGTCTGTCTTGATTCACAGATATCTCTGTGCACTATCAGCCTGCTCCAAAGCTGTTCCCAGACAGGCACAAACCTGATGAGAAAGGAGAGCAGGACCAACTACAGAAACAAAAGATCAGGGATTCTCTTTCTGTTGCTTTCTTGGTTTCCTCTTCTAAGATGGGCGAAGCAGTCTGATTCATTTTTGAAAAAGTATCTGCGTTATGAATTATATTGGGGATGGAATTGTTACGTTACATCAAAGTTAATTTTCCACTTCTGTTCAAGGCACCATAAATAGTCAACCAGGGTAGGGTTATAGACTGAGGTTGCCCAAATTATGCTAATGAGGATGATTAAACATTGAATTCTAAGTTTCTAAATGAATAACAATCAATTAGCATTTACATTTTTGCCATACTCTAGGAATTGCAGCTTTTTCTGAAGCCGCTATTAAATATAAATGACAATACCAGATCTTAAAGCCAAGGTGAGACCTCTGGGGGCATATTCTGTTCTGTTAATTGGCGCTCAGCTCCTGCAGGTGTGTTTAGGGGCTCAGGCTCCACGTCTGAGGCAAGCAGAGATGGAAGTGGGGGTGGCACTGCCACAGGAGCTGTGCATTCACATTTACCCTGGAGCTGCACAGACATTTTCAAGACAGAGGAAACCAATTTTGCATATGTCCATTTGGTGAGGAAAGCTAAGAAGCACTGCTGAGCTTTAGAAGTGTGTCCCCACCACCCACCCCACTGCCCACCTCCCCTGTGAGCAATGATTTCTGAGGAATGTGAATTTAGGATTGGGTATCAGTTCTTAACCCTTTTGGATGGTGTGCTGTGGGCCTTTGGGTCCATCTCATTAAGTTTCTATGCTTTGCTCTCCCTCCACAGGCTCTGGGGACCTTTCGTAGGATGCCGCTCAATTCCCTAGTTTAGCTCAAGAAGGGTCACAAAGACCTAGATGGTTTCCAGCCCCATGTTTAGCTACCTGTTATCAAAGCCTGCCAGAGAGATGCTCATCTCCTGATGTCTGCATGAGGCCCAGGCGGCTGTGATCCTACTGTTCGGTCAGCTCAGAGCTTAACTGTTGGCCGAGTGGCTATTGTTTATCCCAGTTTCAATTTCATTGTCATGACAACCCATACAAATCACTGTCTGAACTAACCTCATTTTGCGAAGGTGTGTGAGGAACAAGTCTGCACCTCTGCACTTGACAGCTTGCTCCTTTCTCTCCTCCATGTGTTCAGGGCGATCTTAATATCTCCACCACTTACTCAGAAATTGTTTTTGAAAAGTGTCTCATTTCACCTGAATTTGGCCCAGAGTGATTGGGAACATTGCTCAGCCAGGATTTGTTCTCTCTTGTCAGTGTTCTTGCAGGCATCCTCACTCCTATGGGTTTCTAGAACTGCTGTGACCACTAGCTGTAGACAGAACTGGGTGGTGAGGAGGGTAGGAAATCTGCTTGCTTCACACTCATACCATCTTGGGGAAAGACTCTCGAAAGTTCTATTCCCACAACTTGGTGTAGAGTATCTCAGAGGCAGAACCTACCTTAATGTGTCTTCCCAGCTAAGGGGTACCCAACCCCTCCTTGAAAATTTCAAGAGACAGCTGGCTGATGTCTCTGTTTTGCTGTATAGCTCTGAGAAATCCTGTGTATGTGTGGGGTTGTTTGGACACCAGTTCTGGATGTTAACATCAGTGAGCCTCGAAAGAATTGCCTTTGCACAGTGGGAACTGTATCTATTGAATTTCTCTTTCAGGTCTTCATGTACTTTATGATTCTGAAAGTATACACTCCTTTGATTTAAGGAGCAGGCTCAAAAGTGATCTCTTCCTCATACTGGCTTGGTGATGAGTCTGTGGGGAGAAGGCCAGGTTGGCCTATTGCTGAGGGTTCTGCGGCAGGCCCAGCACTGCCAGCCCCAACAAACCTTTCGTTGGAAGTGGCTTCCCTTATAGGATCACCTGTTTTGGCCAAATTGATGGCTTATTTGCCTAACTATAATATTATAGATTTTTTTCCCTAAGATATTGAGATTGATTTGACTGAAAGAGAGTCTGTAAGGGACTGGGGAGCTAACTAAGAAGCTCCAAATCAAGGAAGGTTGTTTTGAATGATGTAATGATGTTGGATCTGCTGGCAATTTCTGTGTATGGGCCAGGATCGTGCCTTATAAGGCCAAAGAACGGAAACACGGACCCAGGAGAGGCAAAGAGTTTTTAAAAGAGGATAGTTTATTGAAAACAAAGGGTCAGAGCTCCCAAGCAGGAGGGGGTCCCGAATGGAGGTACCCAGTGACTGAAGCAAAAGTTCTTACTTTTATACCTTCCCTTGCTTGTTTGGCAAAGGGGACTGGAGCCTTCTAATGAAATTCATCTATCAGGTTTGTCCTGTTTGCCCATCCTGAAGGGTTTAATGAAATAACCCATTCCTATTTATCAGATCTGCTTCTTTGTCTGGCCAAAAGGGATTTGAGATAACTTATTAACCTCAAGGTATATTCTCATGTCTCTGTCCTGGAGGGAAGAAGACATTCCAGGACCTGGAGTTTTAGGATATGGCTGCTTTTTTGTTTATTCCACCAGGGACCCCCCTGTCTACCTAGCAACATACTAACTAACCTGTCTCATGAAGACAGTAGACACATTGCTGTTGGGAATGCTGAGATTAGGCCCACATGTCTTGGCCCTCTGTTATCATGTGTGTGCGATGAAGTTGAGCTGGGTGATGGGAGAGGACAAAAGCAGGTAGGGAAGTCAGGAGCTAGGAGCTGAGCCAAGCAAACCTGAGGGAAGGAGTCCTCCTAAAAGGTAATTGGATTTGGGGCCCATGATGATAGTTGGCCAAGCTAGGAGCCAGTAGTCCTGACCTTCATCACCTTTATTCATTCCATAAATCTTTTTGGAGTATTCATGTGGACTATATGCCAGGCAGTATTCTAGGTTCTCACAAGTGAGTGGTGAGTGAAACAGACAAAAATCCCAATCCTAATACAGCTTTACTTTTTACTGTTGGGGTGGGAGGAGCCAGTTCATTTAAACACTTATTGTATCAGATGGTAATAAAGTCTTCAGTAGGTGAGGGGCATGGGAGTGTGGGGGTGTTGCACTTTACAATTGGGTGGTCAGAGCAGACCTTTCTGAGAAGATGATGCTTCAGGGAAGAACTAAATGAGTGTGGGCTAGAGCCATGGAGACATCTGGGAGAAAATCAAGCCCAGGGAACAGGGAAGAGGCCTGTATGGCTGGAATGGGGTTACCACAGGGGACGAGATCCAAGAAGTAATAGGGAGCCAGATCACAATGGACTTTGTAGCCACTATAAGAGTTTTCTAAGTGTGATGGGAGCCATGGAGAGATTTGACAGTAGAGAGAGATACTTTATAGGCTTTTATAGGATCCTTCTGGATGCTGTGTAGAGAACACATTGAATTTTAGACGTTGTCTGCTTAGATTACCTCCTCACTCTGTCCTTATCACTAGACTGGAGAAGGTGTGCGTGATTACCAGATTATCTAAACTCTACTAGGATTGACATGTTTCTAGGAAACATTTAGTTGAATGTGTCACAAATTTGTATTGATGAGTAAGTTACAGAGTGGCCAACTTGGACAAATCTAGGTATGACTTTATCTCATCTGCCCATGCTGGGGTTGGGGCACCAACCAGTCAGCTCCCTCCCTGATCACATTCTCCAGAGCTCCTATGACTGACATTTGTGCTCTGGTGACTCAGTGGCATCTCCTGTCACTGGTGATGCATTTCCACTTTACCATGTGGGACCTTGTTCAGAGCTATTGCTCACCATGCATGCCTAGATTACAGCTCCCTCATCTGAACTGGAGAAATAGGATTGAAACCACCCTGTGTCTAACTCAGTTCTGCTCAAAGTCCAGGCACTCTAGCTCTCCGACTTAGACTGACTTCCATGCCCACTTAGATGATCCTAACCCATGAGGTTGGCAACACCTATCATCTCCCTGGTTCCCATGGTAGTTTTAACCTAAGATTCCTGAGACCTACCCATCAGAGCGGTGCATGCTCCTCATTGCTTCTTCCATGATCCAGAAAACCAGAAATATCCAGCTTCCTGCTTTTTAAGAGGAAGGACAGTTCAGCCACATGAGGGAGAACATTTCAATCTCCATGGGGGGTCCAACACCTTGGCCATGTGGGTCTCAGTTCTACAAAAGGGGAAGGGCCCATGTGACCAAGGATCTATCGCCCCCACCATGAACATTAAATTCATCTGTATGATGTTACTTGCTGGTATATAATGAATGGGGAACTTATTCTCCAGTTTACAGGGATGGGTCAGGAGATGAATTTAGTGATACTTCTAACTAAATTTCTTTCACAGTCCTGACAACCAGGCTTTATGAATTACCAATTGAAGAGAGATCTGACCTGGCAGATTCAAAGGAAGTAGGTTTAGGAAAGGATCCAGATTACATTGAACAAGATCCCACTGCTGTTCCAAACAGTCAGATTGCTATTAAAAATGTGTTTCAAAAAAACGAAATGGGGGCAGACATCATCAAAATGGCAGCGTGAGGTGAGCCTCTGTAAAGCTCCCCTGGAATTTACAATTAATTGAACAACTATAACTCCACAAAGGACACCCTTCACAGCAGACAGGCAAGACGAAGAGGCCCACTACTGAATTCACCTAAATGTGGGCGAATCGCGCTAGCGGAGGAGGAGGGAAGGGAAAAGTGTGGAGATGGAGCCTTGCGGGCGCAGGACGCAGACCCAGCTCAGGGCTCCGAGCTCGCTGCATCCCGGAACTACCGCAGCTGCGGGAGAGGGAAGAACTCGGTCTGCTAGGGCTCCGCTTATGGCCCACAGGGCTGAGGGGACAGCATATAACACGGCTGAACCCAATGCTCACGGCAGTGACCTTGGAGAAAAGACTGAGGGAAGAAGGCTGAAAACAGTGATTTAAGCCCTCGCTGCCGAGCAGACAACAGAAGCCGTAGGCACTGAGACTAGCCGCCCCCTCCGTACCCTCCCACAGCTCACCCATCCCCCACCCGCCCGGTGCTAGAAGCGAAACAGTAGCCGTGTCAGATCAAAAGAACAGAATACTTGCTGTTCTGAGAAATGTGGACCGCAGACACAGATTCGCAGCGCAACTAGCTCCGGCACAGGGGAGGGAGCTGTGGAAGCAGGACCGGCTGTAGTGGTGGTCGCCGCCATTGCTCTGGGCCACCTCTCACAACTCACCCCGCCCCTGGCCTCACCTATCTGGGCGGATAACTACAGGAGTAAACAGAACTGCTGAAACACACGGGCTCTGAATCTGGTGCAGGAAGACCTTTGGAACTTCAAAAGCTCTCCACATACCCACATGGACACTGCACCCTGTGACCCAAGCGAACTGTTAACAGAGGAGAATCCTGTCTCCCAGGGAATCCCCCCATTGTGTGAGAAGATGGAATAGTGCAGAGAAAACATAGCACTACCGTGTGAGAGAAAAAAAAGGCTGCAGTCAGAGAGAAAATGAAACATTCTACCAAGTACTGGAAAACAAACGAAAGACCTCTTCCTATCAACCTGTTGCAGAAGCCACTCCTGTAGATGTCTAAGAGAAATAATAAATCAGTAATTGCCAAGAATAACCAAGGCAACAAGACAGCTCAGAAAAAAGTGAAAAGTCTCCAGAAAAGGACATATGGAAATATGTGACTTAAAGATAAGGATATATGTGACATAAATGACAGAGAATTCAAGATTGCAGTTCTGAAAAAACTCAACGTGATGCATGAAAACACAGAAAGGCAGTTTAATGAACTCAGAAACACAATCAAAGAACCACGAAAGAGATTGATATTTTAAAAAAAGAACCAAATAGAATTTCTGGAGATTAAGAACTCAATAGAAGAAATGAAGAATGAAATAGCCAGCTTAGGTAGTAGAGTTGACCAGATGGAGGTAAGAATCAGTGACATCAAAGATAGAAACCTGGAAATGACACAGATGAAAGAAGTGACTTGAGACTTAAAAGAATTGAAAGAACTCTACGAGAACTTTCTGACTCCATCAGAAAGAGCAATATAAGAATAATGGGCATACCAGAAAGAGAAGAAAGAGAGAAGGGAACAGAGAATATATTCAAACAAACTGTCGATGAGAACTTCCCAAACTTTTGGACCTAACTGGATCCTCGAATCCAAGAAGCAAATAGAACACCTAATTACCTCAATCCCAACAGGCCTTTTCCAAGGCACATTGTATTGAAGCTGTCTAAAATCAATGACAAAGAAAGAATCCTCAAGGCAGCCAGGGAAAAGAAGACGGTAAACTACAAAGGAAAGCCCATTAGATTGTCATCAGATTTTTCAGCAGAAACTCCACAAGCCAGGAGGGAGTGGAACCAAATATTCAAACTATTGAAAGAGAGAAATTATGAGCCAAGAATAATGTATCCAGCAAAGATATTCTTTAGATATGAAGGAGGAATAAAGACCTTTCCAGACATACAGACCTTTCCAGACTATACGTTTTTTTCTAGCTGAGGGAATTTTCTAATACAGAACCTGCACTACAAGATATACTAAAGGA
This sequence comes from Rhinolophus ferrumequinum, assembly GCF_004115265.2. Lineage (NCBI taxonomy): Eukaryota > Metazoa > Chordata > Mammalia > Chiroptera > Rhinolophidae > Rhinolophus > Rhinolophus ferrumequinum. The sequence continues at coordinate 610,718 of NW_022680423.1, forward strand.
GGCTATTCGACCACCATCAACAGGGACAATTTGTGGCAACCAAAACATAAAAAGGGGGAGAGTAAAGGTCTGAAGCAGAACATGGGAATGGAGAACGTAAGCATGCAGAAGAAAATGGAATACTCTAAATATCAAACTTTCTTTTACATAAACTTAAGGGTAACCACTAAAAAAAAAAATCGGGGACTGAAATTTATACTGTAATAAAAGAAGAAACAGAGGGAAACATCATAGAATACCACCACACAGAAATAATAGACAACAACAAAAAGGCAAAGAAACAATGGAGACACAGCCTTACAAGAAAACTAAAGATAGAATGACAGGAAATTCTCACATATCAATAATCACCTTAAATGTAAATGGATTGAAATCGCCAATAAAAAAGGCACAGAGTAGCAGATTGGATCAAAAAACTAAACCCAACCATATGCTGTCTCCAAGAGACACATCTCAGCTACAAGGAAAAGCACAGTCTCAAAGTGAAAGGGTGGAAATTGACACTCCAAGCAAATGGTATCCAGAAAAAATCAGGTGTATCCATAATGATATCAGATGAAACAGACCTCAGGGTGAAAAAGATAACAAGAGACAAAAATGGACATTTTATAATGGTAAAGGGGACTATACAACAAGAAGACATAACAGCAATCAATATTTATGACCCCAATCAGGGAGCACCGAAATATACCAAGCAACTAATAACACAACTAAAGGGAGAAATTGAGCAAAACACAATTATACTAGGGGAACTAAATACATCACTGACAGCTATGGATAGATCATCCAAACAGAAAATAAATAACAAAATAGCAGCCCTAAATGACACATTAGATGAAATGGACATAATTGACATATACAGAGCACTTCATCCTAAAACATCAGGCTATACGTTTTTTTCTAGTGTACATGGAACATTCTCAAGGATAGACCATATATTGGGACATAAAATCAGCCTCAGCAAATTTAAGAAGATTGAAATCATACCAAGCATATTCTCTGATCACAAAGCTTTGAAATTGGATATCAACTGCAAAAAGAAAGCAGGTAAAAACACAAATACATGGAGATTAAACAACATACTTTTAAAGAGTGACCGGGTCAAAGAAGAAATGACCAGGTCAAAGAAGAAATTAGAGGAGAGATCAAAAGATACATAGAAACAAATGACAATGAAAATACATCCTACCAAAAGTTTTGGGATTCAGCGAAAGCAGTTTGAAGAGGAAAATTTATATCATTACAGGCCTATCTCAAGAAACAAGAAAAATCCCAAATAAATAACCTCAAGTTACACCTTAAAGAACTAGAAAAAGAAGAACAAATGGAACCCAAGGTCAGCAGAAGAAAGGAAAGGAAATAACAAAAATCAGAGCAGAACTAAATGACATAGAGAACAAAAAGATAATAGACAAAATTAATGTGACAAAGAGCTGGTTCTTTGAAAAGATTAACAAAATTGACAAACCCTTGGCTAGACTCACTAAGATAAAAAGAGAGAAGACACTAATTAACAAAATCAGAAATGAAAAAGGGGAAGTTATCACGAATGCCACAGAAATACAAAGGATCATCCAAGAATACTATAAAAGACTATATGCCAATAAATTCAATAATCTAGAAGAAATGGACAAGTTCTTAGAAACATATAACCTTCCCAGGCTGAACCATGAAACACTGGAAAATCTAAACAGACCGGCCAGTAACGAAATTGAACCAGTCATCCAAAACCTTCCCAAAAGCAAAAGCCCATACCAGATGGCTTCACTAGTGAATTCTATCAAACCTTCAAAGAGGATCTAATACCAATCCTGCTCAAACTCTTCCAAAAAATTGAAGAAGAGACAGTACTCCCTAACTCATTTTATGAGGCCAACATTACCCTGATACCAAAACCTGGTAAGGAAAACACACACACCAAAATTGCAGACCAATATCTCTGATGAATACAGATGCAAAAATCCTAAACAAAATTCTAGCAAATCGAATGCAACAGTGAATTAAAAGATTATTCATCACGACCAAGTGGGTTTCATCCCAGGGGCACAAGGATGGTTCAACACCTGCAAATCCATCAATGTGATACATCACATAAACAAAAAAAAGGACAAAAGTCATATGATTATATCAATTGATGCAGAAAAAGCATTTGACGAGATACAACATCCACTTATGATTAAAACACTTAATAAAATAGGTATAGAAGGAAAATAACTTAACATAATAAATGCTGTATATGACAAACCCTTAGCTAATCTCATAACTAATGTTGAAAAACTGAAGCCCTTTGCTCTATGTTCGGGAACATGACAGGCTGTCTCCTATCACCTCTGCTTTTCAACATAGTATTGAAAGGCTTAGAGAGAGCAATCAGGCAAAAGAAAAAAACAAAAGTCATCCATGTTGGAAATGAAGAAGTTAAATCATCACATTTTGCCGATGACATGATGCTATAGAAAACCCTAAAGATTCCACGAAAAAGCTATTAGAAACAATCAACGAATATAGTAAAGTTGCCGGCTACAAAATCAACAAACAAAAGTCCATTGCATTCCTATATACTAACAATGAAGTCTCAGAAAAAGAAATACAAAAAACAATTTCCTTTGCAATGCAGCAAACAGAATAAAATACCTAGGAATAAACTTAACCAAGGATGTGAAGGACCTATATGCTGAAAACTGTAAGACAGTTTTGAAAGAAATTGAAGAAGACACAAAGAAATGGAAAGACATTCCATGCTCATGGATTGGAAGAATCAGCATAGTTAAAATGACCATATTACCCAAAGCAATATATAGATTTAATGCAATCCCCATCAAAATCCCAACAGCATTTTTTAAAGAAATAGTACAAAAAATCATCAGATTTGTTTGGAACCACAAAAGACCCCAAATAGCCAAAGCAATCTTAAGAAAAAAGAACAATACTGGAGGTATCACACTCCCTGACTTTAGCTTATACTACAGGGCTACAGTAATCAAAACAGCATGGTATTGGCAGAAAAACAGACATATAGACCAATGGAATAGAATTGAGAACTCAGAAATAAAACCACATAAATACGGACAGATAATTTTTGACAAAGAAGCAAAAAACATACAATGCAGAAAAGACAGCCTCTTCAATAAATAGTGCTGGCAGAATTGGAAAGCCACGTGCCAAAGAATTAAACTGGACTGCTATCTGTCACCATGTACCAAAATTAATTCAAAATGGATCAAAGACTTAAGCATAAGACCTGAAACAATAAACTGCATAGAAGAAAACATAGGTACTAAACTTATGGACCTTGGGTTCAAAGAACATTTTATGAATTTGACTCCAAAGGCAAGGGAAGTAAAAGCTAAAATAAACGAATGGGACTATATGAAACTTAAAAGCTTCTTCACAGCAAAAGAAACCATCGACAAAATAAAGAGGCCACCAAGTGAATGGGAAAAGATTTTTGCAAACAGTGCCTCCTATAAGGGGCTAATATCCAAAATATACAAGAAACTCATGCAACTCAACAACAGAAAAACAAACAACCTAATTGAAAAATGGGCAGACGACCTGAAGAGACATTTCTCCAAAGAGGACATACAAATGGCAAATAGACATATGAAAAAATGCTCAACATCACTAATCATCAGAGAAATGCAAATAAAAACCACAATGAGATATCACCTCACCCCAGTCAGAATGGCTATCATCAACAAGACAGATAGTAACAAGTGTTGGAGAGGCTGTGGAGAAAAAGGAACTCTCATACACTGTTGGTGGGAATGCAGACTGGTGCAGCCACTATGGAAGGCAGTGTGGAGGTTCCTCAAAAAATTACGAATAGAATTACCATATGACCCAGCAATCCCTCTCCTGGTATCTACCCAAAAAATCTGAAAACATTTATACATAAAGACACGTGCAATGTTCATTGCAGCTTTGTTTACGGTGGCCAAGACATGGAAACAACCAAAATGTCCTTCGATAGATGAATGGATAAAGAAGTTGTGGTATATATACACAATGGAATATTATTTGGCGGTAAGAAAAGATGATATGGAAACATTTGTGACAATATGGATGGATCTTGAGAGTATAATGGTAAGTGAAATAAGTCAGACAGAAAAAACAGAGAACCATATGATTTCACAGATATGTGGTATATAAACCAAAAACAACAAAAGAACAAGACAAACAAATGAGGAACAAAAACTCATAGACACAGACAATAGTTTAGTAGTTACCAGAGGGTAAGGGGGGTGGGGGGTGGGAGATGAGGGTAAGGGGGATCAAATATATGGTGATGGAAGGAGAACTGACGCTGGGTGGTGAACACACAATGGGATTTATAGATGATGTAATACAGAATTGTACACCTGAAATCTATGTAATTTTACTAACAATTGTCACCCCAATAAATTAAAAAAAAAAGGCATATGAAAAAAAGTATTGGCACTTTCAAGCTCTTGAGGTGAGAAGATTATAGTACAGGGACAATTAGTTTTTTTTCTGGTAGCTAAGGTATGAAGAAAAACATTTTGAATTACATAATAATAGACATCATACAAATTCATCTATATAGAAAATTCTTTCTGAATCTTAACCCAAGAAGAAACTTAGCATGTACAGCAGTATTTAAAGGAAAAAAATGAAACCTAAAAATCATTCAGTGTACATTATATACAACCTGAGTTTTACAAAAGATACAGAAACGCTATTCTCCTGGGCGATACACAGATTGGCCCTCCATAGAGGGAGAGGGTATGGCATTCAATCACAACTCAGGGCAGGACATTTTTTATGAGGCTGATATAATGGTGTCCACACACATTTACTTGGCTTTCTGATGCTCTAACTTAATGCTTGACTAGAACTTGGAGACTTTTAAGCTTCCTTCCTCAGTTGGGAGCTGTTTTAAGAAAGCTCTGAAAAAGGACTATATATCTTTCAATTCTTTTTTTTTTTAATTTTCAGCTTTAGTGAGGTATATTTACTATACAAAAAGTTGTACATATTTAATATATACATTTTGAAGAGTTTGAACATGTGCATACATCCCTTATGCCATCAGGATAGTAAATCTTATACCATCAAGGTAATAAACATGTCCATCACCTCAGAAAGTTTAAAAAAAAAAAAAGATAAAAAAGAAAACAAAGCCTTTCAAATAAGACTTCAGCCTTGTATTAAATCCAGGGGTTTATTTGTAACTTCCATCTTCTCACCTTGTACAGAACTGTGCTGGAAAGATTATACCATAGCCCCAGCCTGATAAATCAGGAAGGTAGATAGCAATCAGGTTTCCTGAAATGGATGCACAATGTCCCTTCCTCAGTTATTTTCTCAGCTACTTACATAGAGAGGTGGTTAATTAAACTATGTTAAATAGGACTCCACCAAAATTTTCATTTCCCTGAGGACTGATCCTTGAATTAATATGGAACTCGTGACTCAGACTTCTACTTCTCTGTCCACTCCATCCCCTAAACCTGGGCCATTGTTTTTGCTTCCTATGCATTGGCCAGATTGCCGCCCTCCCCTCTAGACCACTTTCAGTACGAAGCTATTACTTACTGTATTAGGAAGAACATAGCACACTGCTTCCCTATGACCTGTGCTCTCTCTCCCTTAATTTGCTACCCCTTGGAAGAAGGAGTGGTGCGTCGGCCAGGACTGTGTTGACTTTTTTTATTTTTTTTTAATTTATTGGGGTGACAGTTGTTAGTAAAATTACATAGATTTCAGGTGTACAATTCTGTATTACATCATCTATAAATCCCATTATATGTTCACCACCCGGAGTCACTTCTCCTTCCATCACCATATATTTGATCCCCTTTACCCTCATCTCCCACCCCCCACTCCCCACCTCCCCTTACCCTCTGGTAACCACTAAACTATTGTCTGTGTCTATGAGTTTTTGTTCTCATTTGTTTGCCTTGTTCTTTTGTTGCTTTTGGTTTATATACCACATATCAGTGAAATCATATGGTTCTCTGCTTTTTCTGTCTGACTTATTTCGCTTAGCATCATACTCTCAAGATCCATCCATGTTGTCACAAATGTTCCTGTATCATCTTTTCTTACCACCGAATAGTATTCCATTGTGTATATATACCACAACTTCTTTATCCATTCATCTATCGAAGGATATTTTGGTTGTTTCCACGTCTTGGCCACCGTAAACAAAGCTGCAATGAACATTGGAGCACACGTGTCTATGGATAAATGTTTTCAGATTTTTGAGGTAGATACCCAGGAGAGAGACTGCTGGGTCATATGGTAATTTTATTTGTAATTTTTCGAGGAAGCTCCACACCTGCCTTCCATAGGGGCTGCACCAAGTCTGCATTCCCACCAACAGTGTATGAGGGTTCCTTTTTCTCCACAGCCTCTCCAACACTTGTTACTATCTGTCTTGTTGATGATAGCCATTCTGACTGGGGTGAGGTGATATCTCATGGTGGTTTTTATTTGCATTTCTCTGTTGATTAGTGACGTTGAGCATTTTTTCATATGTCTATTTGCCATTTGTGTGTCCTCTTTGGAGAAATGTCTCTTCAGGTCGTCTGCCCATTTTTCAATTGGGTTGTTTGTTTTGTTGTTGTTGAGTTGCATGAGTTGCTTGTATATTTTGGATATTAGCCCCTTATAGGAGGCACTGTTTGCAAAAATCTTTTCCCTTTCACTTGGTGGCCTCTTTATTTTGTCGATGGTTTCTTTTGCTATGCAGAAGCTTTTCAGTTTGATATAGTCCCATTCATTTATTTTAGCTTTTATTTCCCTTGCCTTTGGAGTCAAATTCATAAAATGCTCTTTGAACCCAAGGTCCATAAGTTTAGTATCTATGTTTTCTTCTATGCAGTTTATTGTTTTAGGTTTTATGTTTAGGACTTTGATCCATTTTGAGTTAATTTTTGTACATGGTGACAGATAACAGTCTAGTTTCATTCTTTTGCACATGGCTTTCCAATTCTCCCAGCACCATTTATTGAAGAGGCTGTCTTTTCTCTACTGTATGTTTTTGGCTTCTTTGTCAAAAATTACCTGTCCCTTTCTTTGTGGTTTTATTTCTGGGTTCTCAATTCTATTCCATTGATCTGTGTGTGTGCTTTTCTACCAATACCATGCTGTTGTGATTATTGTTGCCCTGTAGTGTAAGCTGAAATCAGGGACGTGATACCTCCAGCATTTTTCATTTTCTTAGAATTGCTTTGGCTAGTCAGGGTCTTTTGTGGTTCCGTACAAATCTGGTGACTTTTTGTTCTATATCGTTTTAAAATGCCATTGGGATTTTGATGGGGATTGCATTAAATCTGTAGATTGCTTTGGGTAATATGGCCATTTTGACTATGGTGATTCTTCCAATCCATGAGCATGGAATATCTTTCCATTTCTTTGTGTCTTCTTCAATTTCTTTTTAAAATGTCTTATAGTTTTCAGTATATAGGTCTTTCACTTCCTTGGTTAAGTTTATTCCTAGGTATTTTATTCTTTTTGTTGCAATTGCAAAAGTAATTGTTTTTTTTAATTTCTTTTTCTGAGGTTTCATTGTTAGTTTACAAGAATGCAATAAACCTTTGTATGTTGATTTTGTAGCCGGCAACTTTACTGTATGCGTTGATTGTTTCTAATAGCTTTTTTTTTTTTTTTTTTAATTTATTTTTAATTTATTGGGGTGACAATTGTTAGTAAAATTACATAGATTTCAGGTGTGCAATTCTGTATCACATCATCCATAAATCCCATTGTGTGTTCACCACCCAGAGTCAGCTCCCCTTTTATTACCATACATTTGATCCCTCTCACCCTCATCCCCCACCCCCCAACCCCTTTACCTTCTGGTAACCACCAAATTACGTTCCCCAGATTAATTTTCAAGCCCGTGGCCATCCTATGGTCACCGATTGCCCTCCAATCCCCTCACCCTCCCCCCCACCCCCACCCCTCCCGCCCATCTAGCAACCCTCAGTTTTTCCTCTTTGTTTCCCAAACTGTTTCTGATTAGTTCATTCACTTATTCTTTTCTTTAGAATCCGCACATAAGTGAGATCATATGGTACTTATCTTTCTCTGTCTGACTTATTTCACTTAACATAATGTTCTCTAGGTCCATCCATGTTGTTGCAAATGGTAAGATTTCTTTCTTCTTTATGGCTGCATAATACTCCATTGTATAAATGTACCACAGTTTCTTAATCCAGTCATCTACTGATGGGCATTTCGGTTGTTTCCATGTCTTAGCTATTGTATATAGTGCTGCAATAAACATAGGAGTGCATAAAGATTTTTGAATTGGAGTTTTGGATTTCTCCGGATAGATACCTAGGAGTGGAATTACTGGATCATAGGGTAGTTCCATTTTCAGATTTTTGAGATACCTCCATACTGTTTTCCATAGTGGCTGCACCAATCTGCAATCCCACCAACAGTGCACAAGTGTTCCCTTTTCTCCACATCCGCGCCAGCACTTGTTGTTTGTTGATTTATTGATGATAGCCATGTTGACTGGGGTGAGGTGGTATCTCATTGTGGTTTTTATTTGCATTTCTCTGATGGTTAGTGAGGTTGAGCATTTCTTCATATGTCTGTTTGCCATCTATATGTCCTTTTTAGAAAAATGTCTCTTCAAGTCCTCTGCCCATTTTTTAATTGGGTCATTTGTTTTTTTGGAGTTGAGTTGAGTGAGTTTTTTATAGATTTGTGGTATTAATCCCTTATCAGATATATCATTGGCAAATATCTTTTCCCATTCAGTAGGATCCCTTTTTGTTTTATTGATGGTTTCCTTTGCTGTGAAAAAACTTTTTAGTTTGATATAATCCCACATGTTTATTTTTTCTCTTACTTCCCTCGCTCGAGGGGATATATCAGTAAAAATCTTACTCCGGGTAATGTCTGTGAAGTTTCTTCCTATATTTTCTTCTAGGTATTTTATGGTTTCAGATCTTACATTTAAGTCTTTAAGCCATTTTGAATTTATTTTTGTATATGGTGTAAGGAGGTGGTCCAGCTTCATTTTTTTGCATGTGTCTGTCCAGGTTTCCCAGCACCATTTATTGAATAGACTGTCTTTACCCCATCGTACATTCTTGCTTCCATTGTTGTAGATTAAATGGCCACATAGGCATGGATTTATTTCTGGACTCTCTATTCTGTTCTTTTGATCTATGTGTCTGTTTTTATGCCAGTACCATGCTGTTTTGATTACTGTAGCCTTGTAGTATAATTTGAAGTAAGGTATTGTTATACCTCCCACTTTGTTCTTATTTCTCAAGATTGCTGAGGCTATCCGGGGTCTTTTATGGTCCCATATAAATTTTAGGATTATATGTTCTATTTCTGTGAAAAACGTCGTTGGTAGTTTGATAGGAATTGCGTTGAATATGTATATTGCCTTAGGCAGTATGGACATTTTAACTATATTAATTCTTCCTATCCATGAACATGATATGTGTTTCCATCTATTTATATCTTCTTTCATTCTTTTCTTCAGTGTCTTATAATTTTCTGAGTACAGATCTTTTACTTCTTTGGTTAAATTTATTCCCAGGTATTTCATAGTCTTTGGAGCAATTGTAAATGGGATTGTTTTTTTTTAATTTCTCCTTCTGATTTTTTAGTTTTGGTATATACAAATGCAACTGACTTCTGAATATTAATTTTGTATCCTGCTACTTTACTAAATTCATCTATCAGCTCTAATAGCTTCTTGGTGGAGTCTTTAGGGTTCTCTCAATATAGTATCATATCATCTGCATACACTGATAATTTTACTTCCTCCTTACCAATTTGGATACCTATTATTTCTTTTTCTTGTCTGATTGCTGTGGCTAGAACTTCCAGCACTATGTTGAATAGAAGTGGAGAAAGTGGGCAACCTTGCTTTGTTCCTGATCTTAGGGGAAATGGTTTTAGCTTTTCCCCATTGAGTAAGATGTTAGCTGTGGGTTTGTCATATATGGCCTTTATTATATTGAGATATGATCCCTGTATTCCCACTTTCTTAAGGGTTTTTATCATAAATGGCTGTTGGATTTTATCAAATGCTTTTTCTGCATCTATTGATATAATCATGTGATTTTTATTTTTCATTTTGTTAATGGGGTGTATCACATTAATTGATTTGCGGATGTTGAACCACCCTTGCATACCAGGGATGAATCCCACTTGATCATGGTGTATGATCTTTTTAATGTATTGCTGAATTCTGTTCGCTAATATTTTGTTGAGGATTTTTGCATCTATGTTCATCAGGGATATTAGCCTGTAGTTTTTTTTTTTTTTTCTCTTTTTTTTGTGGTGTCTCTGTCTGATTTTGGGATCAGGGTAATAGTGGCTTCGTAAAAAGTGTTTGGGAGTCTTCCCTCCTTCTGGATTTTTTGGAAGAGCTTGAGGAGAATAGGTGATAATTCTTTTTTGAACTTTTTGTAAAATTCACCTGTAAAGCCATCTGGTCCAGGGCTTTTGTTTGTTGGGAGATTGTTGATTATTGATTCAATTTCCCTGGTGGTAATCAGTCTATTCAGGTTTTCTGTTTCTTCTTGAGTTAGCCTTGGAAGGTTGTACGCCTCCAGAAATTTGTCCATTTCTTCCAGATTGTCAAATTTGTTGGAATATTGTTGCTCATGGTAATTTCTTAAAATTTTTTTGTATTTCTGTGGTGTCTGTTGTCACTTCTCCTCTTTCATTTCTGATTTTATTAATTTGTGTCCTCTCTCTCTTTTTTTAAATGAGTCTGGCTAAAGGTTTGTCAATTTTGTTTATCTTCTCTAATAACCAACTCTTGGATTCATTTATCTTTTGTATTGTTTTTCTGTTTTGTATTTCATTTATTTCTGCTCTGATCTTTATTATCTCCTTCCTTGTGCTTCCTTTGGGCTTATTTTGCTGTTCTTTTTCCAGATCCCTTAAGTGTGAAGATAAACTGTTGATTAGTGATGTTTCTTGTTTCTTTAGGTAGGCCTGCAATGCTATGAATTTCCCTCTTAGGACTGCTTTCACGGCATCCCATAGATTTTGGGTTGTCGTGTTTTCATTTTTGTTTGTCTCAAGATATCTTTTGATTTCTTCCTTGATCTCCTGCTTGACCCATTCATTATTTAGTAATAAGTTATTCAGCCTCCATGAATTGGTGTGTCTTCCAGTTTTTTTCTTGTAGTTCATTTCTAATTTCATAGCACTGTGATCAGAGAAGACAATTGGTATGATTTCAATTTTCTTAAATTTATCAAGACTTGTTTTGTGGCCTAACATATGGTCTATCTTAGAAAATGTTCCATGAGCGCTTGAGAAAAACGTGTATTTTGCAGCATTGGGGTGAAATGCTCTGAAAATAGCGATTAAATCCAAGTGGTCCAATGTATCATTTAAGGCTGTTGTTGCCATATTGATTTTCTGCCTGGAAGACCTGTCCCTTGTTGTCAGAGGTGTGTTGAAGTCCCCTATTATGATAGTGTTACTGTTGATCTCTGTCTTTATGTCAGTCAATACCTGTTTTATATATTTAGGTGCTCCTATGTTGGGTGCATAGATGTTTACTAGGGTTATGTCCTCTTGTCGGATCGATACCTTTATTATCATATAGTGCCCATCTTTGTCTTTTAATATCTTCTTCATTTTAAAGTCTATTTTGCCAGATACAAGTATTGCAACTCCAGCTTTTTTCTCATTTCCATTTGCATGAAATATCTTATTCCAACCCTTTACTCTCAGCCTATCTGTGTCTTTTGTTCTGAGGTGAGTCTCTTGTATACAGCATATACAAGGGTCTTGCTTTCTTATCCACTTAGCCACCCTATGTCTCTTGTTTGGAGCATTTAATCTGTTTACATTTAAAGTACATTTAAACCCTAGGCAGGCAGAAAGGGTGGGGGCTGGTGATGGAGGGGTCTTTTCTCTCCCAGCCCAGCCTCGTCACCCTCTTCCCTCAGGCTAGAAAAGGTGGTGGCTAGGGGTGGAGGAGTCTCTTCTCTCCTAGCCCAGCCAAAGTCACACTCTTCCCAGCCTCTTCCCTGGGTCAGAGCTGCCTGTCAGTCTTCCCAGAGCCTGAGCACTACTACGGCTCCTCTGTAATCTGACTCTACTCCTCAGTTCAGGGGCCAGTTTAAATCTCTGGAAGGGCGCGGGTAGGATTGGAAGAGCAAGGGGAGTGGCCCAGGTATGGATTCTGTGTTCTTTGTCCGCCCTAGGGCCCACTAGCCGCCCTCCCGGCGGGAGAGATCAGCTGTGGGCACAGGGAAAGAGCCCACCTCCTGGTTTTTGTGTTCTCTGTTCCACCCTGGGATGCCCTGCGTGTTTGGAACTGCGGGTGCCACCGTGGTTTTCACCCCCGCCGCCTCCACCGCCAATAAACTTTAATTTAAAGAGAAAAGAAAAGAAAATTCCCTCAGCTTCTGTATGTCTGTAAAGGTCTTATTTCTCTTTCATATCTAAAGGATATCTTTGCTGGATATATTATTCTTGGCTCATAATTTCTCTCTTTTATTAGTTTGAATGTTTGAGTCCACTCCCTCCTGGCTTGTAGAGTTTCTGCTGAAAAATCGGATGATATTCTAATGGGCTTTCCTTTGTAGGTTACTGTCTGCTTTTCCCTGGCTGCCTTGAGGATTCTTTCTTTGTCCTTAATTTTTGACAGCTTTAATACAATGTGCTTTGGAGAAGACCTGCTCAGATTTAAGTAATTAGGTGTTTTATTTGCTTCTTGGACTTGAGCATACAGTTCTTTCCACAAGTTTGGGAAGTTCTTGTCCACTGTTTGTTTGAATATACTCTCTATTCTCTTCTCCCTTTCTTCTCTTTCTGGTATGCCCATTTTTCTTATATTGCTATTTCTGATGGAGTCAGAAAGTTCTTATAATGCTCTTTCTCTTTTTTTTTTTTTAACTCTCAAGAGTCTCTTCATCCATTTGTGCCATTTCCAGATTTCTATCTTCAATGTCACTGATACTCTCCTCCATCTTGTCAGCTCTATTAGCTAAGCTAGCTATTTCATTCTTCATTTCTTCTATTGTGTTCTTAATCTCCAGAAATTCTATTTGGTTCTTTTTTAAAATTTCAATCTCTTTGGTAAAATGTTTGTTTTGTTCTTTGATTGTGTTTCTGAGTTCATTAAACTGCCTGTCTGTGTTTTCTTGCATCTCATTGAGTTTTTTCAGAAGTGCAATCTTGAATTCTCTGTCGTTTATGTCACATATTTCCACATCTTTAAGTTCATTTTCTGTAGACTTTTCTTTTTTTTTTTTTTCTAAGCTGCCTGTTACCTTGTTATTCATGGCAATTTGTAAATTATTATTTCTCTTCCTTGGCATCTACAGGAGTGGGTTCTACAATAAGTTGATATGAAGTGGTCTTTTCTTTGCTTTCCAGTAGGTGTTGGTAGAATGCTTTATTTTCTTTCCAATTGCAGCCTTTAATTCTCTCTCACACTGTAGTTTTATATTTTCTCTGCACTGTTCCAGCTTCTCACACAATGGGGGAATTACCTGGAAGGTGGGCTTCCTCTTTGTTAGCAGGATGCCTGGGTCTCAGGGTACTCCTTCCATTGGGGGATGCAAAGCTTCTGAAGTTCCAAAGCTCTTCCTGCACCAAATTCAGATCCTGAATTTCAGAGGCTCTGTTTTCCCCTGTAGGTATCTGCCCAGATAGGCGGGGGCAGGGGTGGGGTGAATTGTAAGAGTTGGCTCTGAGCCATGTTGGTGACCACAAGCACAGCTCATCATTCACCCAAGGCTCCCTCTCCTTTGCTGGAACTGGTTGGGCCACGAGTTCGTGGCTGCTGATCACAGTTCTCAGAACTGCAACTATTGTGGTCTTTTGATCTGACACTGCTACCTTTCCACTTCTAGCACTGGGTGGGTGGGGGTGGGGCAAGCTCTGGGAGGGTGGGGAGGCGCTGGCTAAGCCCCTCATCTAAGCCTTCCACCCTCTGCTTGGCAGTGAGTGCTTAAACCTCCATTTACACCCTCCTTTCCTCAGTTTGCTCCGAGGTCTCTGTCATGAGCATTGGGTTCAGCCGTATTATATGCTGAGCCCTCAGGTGTGACTGTGGGCCTTAAGGGGAGCGCTAGCAGTCCAAATTTTTCCCTCTCCCATGGTTGTGGTAGCTCCAGAATGCAAGAAGCTCTGAGCTCTGAGCTAGGTCTGTGTCCTGCGTCCACGTGGCCTGTGTCTCCGAACTTCCTGCTTCCCTCCTCCCCTGCTCGCCCAATTTGCCCACCTTTAGATGATTTCAGTTGTGCTTCTCTTTGTCTTGCCTGTGTGCTGTGCAGGGAGTCCTTTGTGGAGTTATAGTTGTTCAATTTGTTGTAAATTCCAGGGGAGATTTCCAGAGGCTCACCTCACACCACCATTTCTATGATGTCATCCCTAATTTTTATGCTACCTTATCTTTTGATTGGAGCATTTAATCTAATTGTTGATTGATATGTAGTTATTTCCATTTTATTATTCATATTTTTGATCTTCTTTGTTTTCTTCTTATTAAAGCAGTCCCTCTAACATTTCTTGTAATACTGCTTGGAGGTGATGAATTCCTTTACCTTTTTCTTGTCTGGGAAGCTTTTTAATCTGTCTTTTGATTCTAAATTATAGCTTTTCTTAGTAGAGTAATCTTGTTTGCAGGTCCTTGTTTTCATCACTTTGAATATTTCATGCCAATCCCTCTGGCCTTCAAAGTGTCTGTTGAGAACTCATCTGACAGTCTTATGGGAGCTCCCTTGTAAATAACTGCTTTTCTCTTGCTTTTTTTTCCTTTCACATAAGGAAGCATTTATTTAAGGTTTAACATGAATTCATACAAATAAAATTTGTATAAACACAAGTCCACATTGAGTCATAACACAGAGCGCAAAAGACAAAGTAAAAACAAAGAAAACTAATCGATGGCTACATACAATTGGACACAGTTGTGTCTTGTACACTAGAAAGTCTTTTACAAAATAATCATCTTAGATCAACAGAAGGCCAATCTTCAATGTCATTCTGCAAGATGGGTTACTTTAACAATCTCCTCCTGTTTTCTCCCCAGTATCCTCCTTTATTATGGCTGATAATTGGTTTGATGATTGCCACACCCTTGAGGTGCCTTGCCATAAGTGCTTTGTTGTCCACTGTAGTCTGCATATCCGTATTTATACCCAGTATAATCATAGTCACCATAGCCACTATAGTTTTGATCACCACCATAGGCACTATTGTAATATCCATATCCTTAATCATAATAGTTTTTAAATCCTTGGTTCCAGTTTTGACCCTGACCTCAGCCACAATCCCTAGTAACACCTTGTCCACCAGCTGCAGCACTTCTTCCTCCTTTTTGTCATTGCTGTTGCTACCTATATACCTCTTTGGGTTGTGCAACTTTGAAGCATTATTATTATTATTATTATTTCAAATTAAAGTTTATTGGGGTGACAATTGTTAGTAAAGTTACATAGGTTTCAAGTATACAATTCTGTAATACATCGTCTATATATTGGGTTGTGTAACCTTGATTTAACACTTCTCAGAACCAATTTGATGATATCTGCTTTCTAACAATTTCTTTACTGGCTCTTCATCTGTATATGTGATAAAACAAAATCCTCTTCTTTCATTTGCTTTTACATCCATGGGAAATTCAATATTTTCAATCTCTCCAAAAGTTCCAAAATATTCCTCAATTTGTTCTTCAGAAGTATCTGAGCTCAATCCATCCAAAAAAAAAAAACCTTTTTGGGAGCTTCCCTTTTAAAGTTTTGGCCCTTTTGGGATCTATCAATGTGCCATCCAGTTTGTCTTCCTACAGTTCCAAAACTTTATCAACACTAGCAGTATCTTTAAAAAGCACAAATCCAAATCCTCTTGATTGTCTAGTGACTAGTTCTGTTTTAATTGTGCAATCTACAACTTCCCCAAATCAAGACAAATATTCAGTGAGATCTTTCTTACTTGTGTCCCATCTCAAGCCTCCAATAAAGATTTTATCATTAGTCTATTGATTCTTGCTTGCACTGATCTTGGATCCCTCTGAAATTTCTTTATGTTGCTGTACTCATTCATGTCCTCCATGGTGGTGGAGTTGTTGACTGGGGGTTGCTGGTGTGCAATCTGAGTCTTGGCAGCAGTGGTGGCTGAGTGTTGTGTGGAGCTGGATTTAAAATGGTAGCGGAAGAGCTCTCTTGCTGTTTTTAAGAACTTTCTTTGTCTTTTTTTTTTAATTAAAGTTTATTGGGGTGACAATTTTTAGTAAAGTTACATAGATTTCTGGTGTACAATTCTGTATTACATCAGAACTTTCTTTGTCTTTAAGCTTTGGCATTTTAATTATGATGTGTCTTGGTGTGGCCCTCTTTTGTTTCATCTTGTTTGGGACTCTGCACTTCTTTGGCTTGTATATCTATTTCCTTCACTAGGTTAGGGTAATTTTCCATCGTTATTTCTTCAAATATGTTTTCAATTCCTTGTTCTCTCTCTCATCCTTCTGGTATCCCTATGATGATAATGTTGGTATGCTTGATGTTGTCTCAAAGGCCCCTTAAACTCTCCTCACTTTTTTGGGTTATTTTTGCTGTTCTGTTTTGGTGTTTTCTGCTACCTTATCTTCTAAATTGCTGATTTGATCCTCTGTTTCACCTTATCTACTGCTAATTCCTTTTAAGGTGTTCATTGTTTCAGTTGTTGTTATTTCATTCTTCATTCTGACTCTTTATTTTTAAATGCTTTTTATCTCCATTTTTATGTTTTCTATCTCTTTGTTAAATTTCTCACTGAGTTTATCTACTCTTCCCCTAAGTTCATTGAGCATCCTTGTAAACAATGTTTGGAACTGTGTGTCTAGTTGATTGTTTATCTCCAATTTGTTTAGCTCTTTTTCTGGAGCTTTGTTATTTTCTTTCATTTGGGACATGTTTCTTTGTCTCCCCATTTTAGCTGCCTCCCTGTTTTTGTTTCTATGTATTAGGTAGAGCTGCTATGTCTCCTAGTCTTAGTAGAGTGGCCTTATGTAGTAGGTGTCCTGTGGGGCCCAATGGTGCATTTTCTCTGGTCATCTGAGCCAGATGCTCCAGGTGTGTCCCTTGTGTGTGTTGTGTGTACCCTCCTGTTTCAGTCAAGCCTTGGTTGGTGTTTGCACATCAATGGGAGAGATTCACCCTTGGGCTGATTGGTTGTGAGGACTGGTTGTGACCACAGTGGAGGTGCTGTGGTGCAGGGGCTGACCCTATGGAGCAGGGTTCACTTTAGTGGGGCTCTGATGCTTGCCCCATCTGCCCTATGGGTGTGTTGCCCACAGAGGCAGCTGTGTGGTGCTCTGGCTTAGTCTAATGCTGGCCACCAGGTGTGTTGATCCCAGGGCTGCCTGTGAGGGGTCCTACTGCAGGCCAAGTTCAGCTGCAGCCTGTGCCACCTGCATGAGCCAGAAAGCAATCCCCAGATGGCAGCCATCTGAACTGGGCGTGGAGGTGCTTGCAAGAGGCCAAGCCATAATTTGTGGCTGGCTGCCACTAGTGCCAGGCTTGGGATGCTCAGCAAGAGATATGGGTCACACTGAGGCCAGATGCTGCTTGTTTGGGGTTTGTGAAACTTTACGAGATTTTTGGAAAGTCTGTAATATGAGCCAAGACAGGCTGTTTGTATGGAAAAGCTACTGGAAGTGGCTTCGGTGGGTCCACAATTTGGATGGGGCACAGTCTCAGGGAATCACCAGGGTGGGGTGAATGGTGTTAGTCAGGTTGATGGAGACTCAGATATGGCAGCCATCTGCATCTGCATGCCAGGATGGGTGAGGGCTCAAAAAAGAAATAGTGGATTCTGCTAGCACTTCTGTCTGGGAGAAAATGGCCCCTCCAGCCCTTGCCCTGAAGCTAGACAACTCAGTTCCTCCCTATTTGTCCCTGGAGCCTTTTGAGTTGCTGCCCCAGCACAGGAGCTCAGAGTGAGTGAGTCTGTCAGTGAGTAAGTTCATGTGCAAGCCCTAGGACTCCAGCGGCTCTCTGTTTCACTCAGCTACGATCTCTGCTGGTTTTCACAGCCAGAAATTGTGGAGAGTTGTTTTCCCAGGACTGTAACCTTGGGCTGGGAGCCTGGTGTGAGGCTGGGACCCCTCATTCCTCAGGGGAGACCTCCACAGCTGAGATATCCCTCTCAATGTTTAACTGCCACATGCGGGTGTGGAACCAGCTCATTCTGCATCTCCACCCTTCCTACCAATCACAAGGTGGCTTTTTTCTGTATGTCCTTAGTTGTAGAACTTCTGTTCAACTAGATTTCAGGCCATTCTCAATGACGGTTGTTCTGGAGTTTAGTTGTAATTTTGATGTGGTCATGATAGGAGGCAAGCACAGCATTTATCTACTCCACTATCTTGACTGGAAAATGGTGTGTTGGGTATTCCTAATATTTGGAGTTGTTGGTCACTACGTTGCCCAACATGCATGCAGTGATTTACATAAGGACCAGGGAGCTTCCTGGGATTAAAGGACAAACCTCATCTACTATTGGGGCACAGACACAAATATGTCTGATGGATGGTGGGATGGACTGAACAGTGGGATGGATGAGACCCAAAGGAAAGCAAGTCACACGGGAGAATGACAGGGACTCTCAAAAAGAACTCACTTGAGTGAGAAAGATGGCTGGAGGGGTAAGCCAGAGCAGATCACAGGCTACATCCTTCATAGGGGAGTGTTGATGCATCACATCTTTGTGACCTAACTCCTTGATGACCTGTGTGTGGCTTGAGATAAAGGGGGCACATGTGTCCCTTTATCTGTGACATGTGGCTGCTCCTGCTCAGAAATCCTTGCTATGTGACATTCCTTGACTGAGTGAGAGGAAGCATTCTCCTTGTTTGCAAACTCAGAGCTGCTCTTGGAGTAGAAACAGGTGGTAGGGCTCATTGGAGCAGTGCATGTCCTGGATTGTGAAAGCTCTGGAATGGCTATCAGGGATGGGGGCCATGGTGGAGGCCCTCCCAGCAACCTGTCCAGGGGAATGGATGAGTTGTTTGACTAACTGGATAACATTTTAAGTACCAACCTTTGCATTACTCTTGTGCTATGAGCATTTCCCCTTTTCAAGAATGACCATATTGAGTTTCAGTTTTGCCAGTGATGGCAAAATCAGACATCATCTATAGTCACTGACTTTGGGTTTCACCACAGTGGCAATAGGCTTGGCAGTGGCAAAATACTGGTGATAGAATGGAGTCCTAGAAGTGACACCTCAGGGATGCTGTTGAGCCTGGAACTTAGATGGTGAGAGCAAAATAAGGCCAGGGTGCTCTGTGTCCACATGGGACTTCCCAGAAGAATCACAGGAATATATGGGAGCAGTGACTCCCCTAAAAGACTGAACTTCCTTCCACCACACAGCTGGAGCATCAAAATTTAGACATTCAGGTAAGTGGAAATACCTTTTTATTTCCCAGCTAGGGAAATATGTGACATTCAGATTGCACTTGTATGGAGAATATCATAGAGACCAATGATGCCCCTTTCCCTCATGCAGACTGCCTGACAGATGGTCACTTTGCATCACACTAATTGGCATTTGTTCTTCTGCTTCTGTGTACATGCCTATGCCCTTTCTTGTGTAATTACCCCACCTCCCTGAAGGCAGTGGCTGTCTCTTCACTTTCTCAGTGTTCCCCCGTGTCTCTGAACTCAGAGATAGGCAGGCCCCGGGGTTCATAGACATCCCTTTTGCTCATTACTCCTAGTAGTGAGTGCTTAGCTCAGGGCCTGTTGTCTTGGACTCCAGAGGAACTGATACACTAAGTAGGGAGGTAAAAATGGGGTACTTGACTCCTATGCCTCTTCCTAAGAGACCTTCCCTGACCACCCCCCCCATAAAAATAGCACCCTTGTCATGATACATCTTCTTGCCTTGACTTAATTTTCTTCATAGTACTTTTCACTCCCATGCCAATGGCTTTATTCTTTTCTTTTTTCCATATATATAGAGAGAGACCCTGATTAGTTGAGCTAATTGCTTTATGTGCCTGGCATTTCATGGGACCCTGGTCAGCCTATGAATTGATTGCCCTTATCAGGTGCCCACCTTCATGTCCAGGTCATGTGGTTGTATATAGGAGACAGTCTTTGCTAAGCCCCATCTAGTTCTGCTCTGGGCTCCTGTCTCCCAGTTTACCATCCTGCCTCAGTTGATAAAATTGTGTCAAGTTCCATGCTGAGAGATGGCATGATGAAGCATGGCAAGAAGAACTCTCCAACTCAGGATGTTGCAAACAAAGTCCAGCATGGAGACAATGGGGGTGGGTCTCAGCACCACTCAGGCCTGTGACATTCAACCTTGCCAAGCTGCTTCTCCCTCTGCTTCAGTGGAGCCTCACCATGCAGCCTCTTCTGCTTAGCAAACATATAAGTGAATTATGAAATCCAATAGCAGAAATGGAAGAGTTAAAATAAAAAGGATTCATATTCATAGACCCTTTTACTGCACTATGGAAGTTTACATTATTGAGTGTCCCTCGGTGTTGAGGAAGGGCTCTGAGGATCATGAAGGGGAAAGTGGACCTGAGGAATTTTCCTTCCAGCTCCGTCAGCATCACAGATGCCCATCATGTTACTCTGGGGTGGGGTGAGAGCTGTTTTCTTCTTCCTGAAGTCAGGTAATGATGGGAGGCCAGTTCACAAGCCAGGGCCTGCCTGGGTCCTGAGCCCTGTTCCACCCCATCACCCACGCCAATGCTAAAGTTGGCAACAAATGGCAGCCCCCACCTCTCGGCAGGCAAGCAGGGTTATCTCTCCTTCCCAGCCCATTAACACAATACATGTAGGGCAAAGTTGATGGAACTGAGAAGGACCTGGCAGGAGAGAGAGAGAGCCCCATGCGGACCATGCAGCCCAACTCCTGTCGCTCAGACTAGTCTCTCCGCTCATTTAACTCTGGGTACATCCAAGGACTGCGTCCATCTGGGCACTTCTGCTTCAAAAAGACAGAGGGGAGGAGGTGCAGAGGGACACAGAGGCTAGGGGTTATCTTTCTCTGTCACTCTTATTGACAGGGCCCTGAGAGGGGGCAGCCATCAGCTCAGTTAAGGGAGTCATTAGGAGAGAAACACCAGTGTTTATGCTCACAGACGGGGTTGCGTGATTGAAATTGGGTTCAGACCGAGGCTGGTTTCAAAGCCCAGCACACTGGAGCCTCTGTGTTTGCTAGGCAGGGTCCTAAAAGAGCAAGAGAGAAGGAGTATCACCCCACCTGGGTGAGTGCTATTCCCTCAGCTGGGCTCCCTGGAATTATCATTTACTCCTAAGTGGAAGGAAATGGCTCTAAAAGATGCAGGTGGGCCTGATCTGCCAGCATCGGATGCAGATTAAATTGAAAGTAGAAGGTGAGAAAGTCCCCCATTTTCAGGAAGGTTATGAGGTCAGTGGGTGCAAATTTCACAGATAAAAATGAAACATTTCATAACTCAAGTTCTGGGTAGATTATCACACCCATTGATTTGAAAAACAAAACTGCTCAGATGTCTTTACTTCTGATGAGGAAAGCACAGAGACCCTTCCAGCAGTCCAACTTCACTCTGACTTGTTGGGCAATGGAGGTGTTGTGCTGCTCAAAGCTCTGTGTGGCCCAGGCCTCAGAGGGCAGAATGTCCCAGCATCATGGCTTCCTCACCCTCGCCCAGCTCATAATCCTGTAGTGGGTCACGCATGGAGTGCATGCACACAGACAGTAAGAACAGCTGGGTCATCACAGTGAAACATGCTTAGGTCCACTTATGACCTAAAACATAAGTTGTTTCAAAAGCAATTCAGGTGGATGCTGGGAAGCACTTCCCAAACAGTTATGAGACAATGGCAGTTGTTGCTAGAGTGCCCCTTGCCCTGAAAACATTTACAAACAGGAATGTTACTAACATCATCAAAGATAGGTACCCCTAATATTTCACCTTTCCATAGGACTTGGCAGTTTACAAACTATCTTCACATTCACTCTCTTTTGTTCCTGTAAGGTAATCAGATTTCATTACACTCATTGTACAGGCAAGGAAACAAGGTGCAGTGGTTAAGTGACTGGACCAAGGTTTCACAGCAGGGTTGCTGGGGCCACAGCTAAACTCTTTAGACTCCATTTCTGCTCCATCTACCTCCTGATGTGTCTGGCATTGGGATGAAGAGTTGTCATAGATGTCTTTTTTTTTTTTTCCAATTTATTGGGGTGACAATTGTTAGTGAAATTACATAGATTTCAGGTGTACAATTCTGTATTACATCATCTATAAATCCCACTGTGTTTTCACCACCCGGAGTCAGTTCTCCTTCCATCACCATATATTTGATCCCCCTTACCCTCATCTCGCACTCCCCACGCCCCTTACCCTCTGGTAACCACTAAACTATTGTCTGTGTCTATGAGTTTTTGTTTCTCATTTGTTTGTCTTGTTAAAGTCCTGCCCAGAGAATGGATGAAGTCCTGCCCAGTGACCTGTCTCACGGCTACCCCATACCTTTTGGGTCTTTATTCTTAGCTCAGGGACCTCCCACCAAAACTGAAATTAAACTCAGACTTGAGAAGTGGGTCTGGAGCCACGGCGGTCCTTCTGAACTAGGACATTGCAGGAGTGCCAGCTTTCTTGGGCAGGAGGAGCACTTTGCCTCCTTCCTCCTGGTTCTTGTAGATTCTCCCTAGACTCCTTTTTCAGGCATTTCCCAGCAGATGCTAAATGGAGAAGATGGGAAAATTGTCCCCTAACTCTTGGTTCATGGGGATATTTCAGTCTTCAGGACTTGGAGAAATACAAAATTTGAAACCAGTGGGGTGTGTGCACATGTGTCTGGCATATATGTGTGCTTGGAGAACAAGCAATTTCTGCTTCCAAATGAAAGAATAGAAGCTTGAAAAGGATTTGTTAAATCAACTAAAAGGGGCCTCTGGGATCTCCATCTCTCTTATGCACAAAACCTTTCCCAGTGTGAAATGAATCAGGACCACATGGATCTGATTTCACACAGAAACTACATTGGTTTATAATCCAGAGAAGAAAATCTCCTAGGGCAGAGTTTATTTTCATCTCTCTGTCCACACACTCGGAAAAGCTTGTTATAGCTTCTTTGCCCTCTGGAGAGATGAGATGTTTGCATGTTTGCGTAGGAGGGGGAGGAAAAGAAGTCTTCATCATAAATTGATCAAGCCAAAGCCAAGTGAGCTCCTGGAAAAATGGGGATTAGGAATTTTAATTACCAAAGAAGGCCTGTGTCCTGCTCCCCAAACACAAAGATTCAGCCTGGGAAATGGAGGGCTACAGATGCTAAGATCCTCAATGAAGGAGCTTAAAAGACATGAGAGATGATCTTTGTTCACCTTTTTGTCTCTCCAGGTCTTTCTCTTAGGGCTTGATTATGAAGGGTGATGTGCAGGATGGTGCTGACCTAGAAACCATCCCACACAAAGGAACCCAGGCTCTGCTGGGTGACCCACAGATGTCCATTGGGAGGTGTTGTGTCCAGCGCAACAAAGACAGTGAGCAAATGAGAAGGGGCAGCGAAGGGTTAAGAAAGAAACCGAAATCAAGAAAGTTATGAAACAGGGAGCCAAGGGTCTCACAGCCTCAAAGGACTGAGAGGCCCGAATCGGGCCACCTTGTGGCTTTTATTGATGAACACACAAGGAAGTAACATTGTTTTCTCCACGGTCTGTGAATTTCATACACTATACTAGGAAACTGATTGGAGCTAATCACCCTTGCCTGCTAGCAGCTGGAACTGTAAGTCTCAGGATGTACCTTCCCAAGGGACAAAAGCTTTATGCTGAAACTTACTGATATGAATAGATGGAGAACTGATGTTAACACATCATTGAATCTCTTCCCAAGCAGGTTGTGGGAAGGAATGCAGCCACAAAGGCAGAAGCTCTCCTTACCTGGGGGAAGATGGGGGTCTATGTCCACCTCTATCAACCCCGTGGGTTCTCCTGTTGGTCCCCATGGGGAATCTTACCCAATCATTGGCTGACCAGCCATCCCCTGGGGCCAAACAGGGAGACATAAGGTGTAAGCACAAAGGTGAAGCGAAGTCCCTGAAAGGATTACTCTCACAGACTCTCCTTTTCTTAGGGGCAGGTACGAGGGGACAGACGGGTAGGCTGCTGCATGATAACAAGGAGGGATCTTTGAGAACCTCTAGTTCAGCCCCTACTTATTCCTCCCTCTAAGGACTACTGAGTAATATAGCAAGTTGCCTGTGGTATAGAAAAAATACACATTTGGTCTTTGCCACTGGTTCCTGGCAAAGAGCTCCTAAAACCCTTGGAATCTCCTGAGTGATGAGTGTCTTTTGTGTGCAAATTGGATGACTCCAGTTGGGTGGGGTGGGGTAGGAAAACTAGATAGCTTCAGAATAGGGGCTTGTTGCCAGAAAGACTAAACCGTGATGAGCAGATTAGTTCTTTCACTCCCACCCTGATGACTTCCAGAGAGGGGAGAGAGGGTGCAGATTGACTTCAGTCACTAAGGGACAGTGATTTACTCAATCTTGTGTATGTGATAACACCTCCGCAAGACCCCGCACTCATTGGGCTTAGAGAGCTGTTGGGTTGGCAACCACATGGATGTGCTGGGATGGTGGCACACCTGGAGAGGGCATGGAAGCTCTACCCTCGCCCCCATACCTTGTTCTATGCTTCGCTTTCATTTGGCTGTTCCTCAGCTGTGTCCTTTATAATGAACTGGTAAACATAAATAAAGTGTTTTTCTGAGTTCTGTGAGTTGCTCTGTGGAATTATGGTACCTGGGAGGAGGTTGTGAGAACCCCTGAATTACAGTTGGTCAGTGAAAAGTATGGGTACCTACTACTAGAATCTGAAGTGGGGCAGTTTTGTGGGACTGAGCCCTTAACGCTGTAGGGAGCTAGTGTCAGGACAGGATTGAATTGTAGGGCACCAACTTGGTGTCAGAGAATTGAAGAATTGGTTGTGATATGAAAAAAACCACACACATTTATATCAGAAAGAAGACATTTTATTGCCAGAGCCCCAGCCTTCCCAGGCCCTATGTGCCCAGACTGACATAAAACAGGGTAATAGCTATAGAAATTGACTGATCAGGGTCATAGAAAGTGCGTTTGGGGAAGGCCCCTCTGATGTGGTAACCATTGAAGTAAACTTGAAGGAAGAGAAGAAACCAGCCACATGTAGAGCCAGGATAAGAAGATTCCAAGTAACAAAACAGCAAGAGCAATGGCTCTGAGGAAGAAAAGAGATTAGTTTGAGGAACACAACCATTAAGGCCAGTGTGCCTGGGATTCTGTGAGTGAGACGGATAGTATGAGACTGTGTTGGACAGGTGGCCTTGTCAGTCATGGAAAAGGTTAAGGAAGGCTGGAATAGACTCAGGGAGACAGGTTGACAGGTCACTTCAGTTGACCAGGCATGCAGCTATTAAAGGGTGATCTGGGACTTGTTAACAGAAATGGAGACAAAGATTTGGGAGTCATTTGAGAGGTAAAATGGACAGGATTTGATGAAGGACTAGAGATAAAGACTGAAGAAGATGGGCATATTATGTGTAACACTGATATTTCTGATCTGTTGGAACATTTGGAAAAATGACATCATTCCTAATTTAAAGGAAGAGAACAAGGGTCAGAGAAGTTAACTTGCCACAGTTATAACCCTATGATGGTAAGCAGAAAATGCCACCCTCCCAAGATGTCTATATTCTAAATGCCAGAACCTATGTATGTGTTATATTGCACTGCAAGGGGAATGAAGGCTGCAGAGATGGAAGTAAGTTTGCTAATCAGCTGACGAGATGGAAAGATTATTCTGGATTATCTAAGTCGGCCCAATATCATCACAAGGGTCCTTATAAATGAAAGTGTGAATCAGGAGAGTTAGGGTCAGAGTCAGAGAGAGATTTGAAGATGCCATGCTGCTGGCGTTGGCGATGGAGGAAGGGGCCACAAGCCAAGGAACGTAGGCAGCTTCTTTAAGGTGCAGAAGGAGGCAAATGTTCCTCTAGAGCCTGCAGAAGAAATGCAGCTCTGCTGATATCTTGATTTTAGTTTGGTGAGACCCATTTTGGACTTCTAACCTCCAGAATTATAAGATGATTAAACTGTTTGGGTGCCTGAGTCCTCTGAACTTCATGTTGTTTTAAATCACTTGATTTATAATAATTTGTTACAGCAGCAAAATGAAATTAACACATATATTTGTTCCAATAAATCATTCAAGAAATATTTATTACAGGTACCATGCTAGCATTAGAGATGGGGAAATAATCAGACAGATGTGTCCCTACCTCATGGAATTTAGGGACTGGTTGTCTTACTTTCCCAATTAGACTCCTTGAAAGGCAGGATCAATATCTTGCCTTCTTTCTTATCTCCTAGTACCTAGTATACAGCTGGGTACATGCTAGGTGCTCAATTCACTCTTATGCATTGCTTAAGCTGTGAACTCCATGAAAGCAGAAACAGTGCTGTTTTATAGCTGCATGATCCTGAGCAAGTTACTTCTCATCTTATGTCTCAGTTTCCTCATTTGTAAATGGGGATAATAATAGTACGTACATCCTAGGGTTGTTGTGAGAATTAAACATGTTAATATGCATAAAATGCTCAGAGCAGAGCTGGTTCACAATGAGTTTTGATTAAATGTTGTCTTTTGTTATTCCTTCCTCTTTCTCTCCCCGAAGTTCTCAGGATAAGCCACTGTGAAGCAAGAACTCTCTTCTTGGTGCTGTTTTTACTGACCTACAGAGAGAGGGGCAAAAACTAATGTACTGAGGCTGGGGTCTGACTGAGCCTCTTCTTCATCTGCAGGAGCTGCAAGGCAGAGGAGGGCTGCCAGCTCATCCCACTTGGCAAGGGTCTCTGCCTCCCAAAGAGAAACAAGTATGCCCTCAGCTCAGCTTCCAGGTACCCAGATCACCCTGCCCTGAGCCCCCCATGCGTGCTCTCAACCACGCGTTCTGATTTGGGGGAGAGAAAGCTTGGTTACCATCCTCTGCCCTCTAGCCTCCATCCCTGTTTCAAGGGCTTCCAAGTTACAACCCAGACAAGTCACACAGCTTACCCAAGATCACAGCATATAAGCTCGGACAATTAAGTTTGCGAACTTGTTGCAATGACGTTGCTAACCTTTTTTGATCTTAGAGGGATTATTCATTATAAATTTTACCAACTGGACAAACAGTTAACCAAGTTTACTATTTGGAAGTGCTGAAAAGGCTGCGTGGAAAAGTTAGACAATCTGAACTTTTGCCCAACAATTCATGGTTCTTGCATCACGACAATGCACCAGCTCACAGGCACTGTCTGTGAGGGAGTTTTTAGTCAGTAAACAAACAACTGTATTGGAACACCCTCCCTACTCACCTGATCTGGCCTCCAGTGGCTTTTTCCTTTACCCTAAGATAAAGGAAATAATCAAAGGAAGACATTTTGATGACATTCAGGACATCAAGGGTAATATAACAAGAGCTCTGTTGGACATTCCAGAAAAAGAGTTCCAAAATTGCTTTGAAGGGTGGACTAGGTGCTGGTATCAGTGCATAGCTTCCCAAGGTGAGTATTTTGAAGGTGACCATAGTGATATTCAGCAATAAGGTATGTGGTACTCTTTCTAGGATGAGTTCATGAACTTTATTGACCTCATATAGTGACTATTTCTGGACACAGATGTATGTCTTCTATTTCCTGGGAAACTGCTGAAGCCACAGGCCATGCTGCTTCTTCCTTCTCTAGGAGAGCATAGTGTCCTGACACCACGACTGCCCCTCCTGTTCCCAACTGTTTGGGTGCCTGAGTCCTCTGAACTTCGTAAGGACCTCCATAAGTGTTTGATACCTGATAAAGCATTGATACCAAAAGAAAACTGTGAAGTCAAAATTAATAGATGTTTGATTATATGTCTATAAAACATATCAACTTGTTAACTGCCACTAAACTCCTAGTTATACCTAAATTACAATTACTGTGGAATGTGTATGCAGCTTAAGATGATTGATACATTGTGTGACCCCCAAATATCAGACTGAATAGCATATGAAGGTCATAAAGTGACCCTGTCCCTCCCCATCTCTGCTTCTGAATCAGAAAGTTGAATAGGGACTGGAGACAGAGAGCTCCTGGGGCAGGAGCCCAAGCACTGCTCCTGACATGAGGCTCTTGGACCAAGGAGGGGAAATCTAGTTCATGGCCCACCCCTCTCTACCAAATTTTAAATAACTTCCCATCCTCTGTCTTTCAGGACAACAGAGCTAATTCAGAACTATGACCAATCCAAACATCATTCAGGGTTGGCTTTGGGGCAGTGTCGCAACTGAATACCCCTAGGTTGGACCCCCCAACTTTCTTGGGCTCAGTCCATTTGTGAATGACTGGAGTAGTGAATAGTCCACCTTCAACAACATTCAACAAATACTGTACCTGTCATTATGTTAAATGCAGGGGATACAAAAGCAAGCAAAAGAGACCTTCTTCCCTCGTGGAAGTTAGTGTCTAATGGATAACAATGGCTAGGGTTTGTGACATAACCTTTTCTCATTTGACTCTTGAAAAATCCCTGGGAGCACTCTGGTCAGGCATTTGTTTTATCTCCTTTAGTTGAGAAAACTGACACTTAGAGAAATCAATCAGGGTGTTTAAGGTGACAGAGACAGAGCCTGGACTGAATGAAATCTCTCATGTGTTGTTTCCACATGCCTTGTTCTTTCCCTCATGCCACCAGGTCTCTCAGTGACAGTCATAAGGCTGTCCAGACAGCTAAGGAGCAGAGTCAGAGCAAGCTGCTCTCTGAGACTTCTGCTTTGGGACTCCCTTTCCGGCAGATCCCACGGCGCCCTGCATCCTGGAGAAGGCTAGGTCCAGCAGAGGCGGGAGGAGGTTGCTGGCCCACCACCCTGCACCTGCTCACTAGCTGAGTTTCTGATGTGATCTGGAACTAATTAGCTGTTTATTTCAGCGAATTCAGTATGTTCGAATCACGCTTTCTTTTCCAGGAGAAAAGCTACCCTGGAATCTGTTTGCGTGTTGCCGGTGAAATGTGTTTGCGGCTGCGTTCTCCAGCCAGCTCTGCTCTTCTCCGCGTGGCTGCTACCCCTTCCACAGCCAGCCTCCTCAGTCACTGTGCCTTCGGCAGGCCGGGATGGAGGAGCTCAGTCCGCAGATCTGTCCGAAAGCACCGGTCCTGCCTTCCAAAGTGTTAAATTACCCCCCTCCTCCCCAGCCTCAAAGCGGCCCCCCTGCTCCATCGGGGCTCTTGGCTCCAGCAAATCCTTTGTCTCTGGCTTCAATCCCTTCGAGCGGTTCAATCATACTTCAGGGCTAGGCTTAACTCTGATCTAGCCCTCCCTAAGAGCCCTGTCACCCCCATCACCCTGCCTTCAGCCTGCCATCTACTCCATTCCCCCACATCCCCCCCACTCCACCCCCACCAGTCCCAGCCACCCCAGCTGTGAAAATCGACTTCCTGTTGTCACTCTCGCTGGTCACTTTCTCCACCGCCCTCCTTTGCATCAGATTTTACCACCCATGTATTTGGCTGGCCCTATGCTAGCCACTTTATGACCCTGGCGGAAGACAGGAGGTAAGGTTAGCGAGAAGATAGGAAAGGCGGGATTGAGCTCTACTCCTTTCAGCCTCCGGCTTCTCCTCAGGTGCCATTTAAGGTGGGAAAAGCAAGCTGGGAAGAGCCCAGAAAGCTCAGGCCACCATGGCCTATTGCTCTTCTCAACCTCTCCCAGCCTCAACTACTCAAAACTCAAAAAAGTGCAGTTTCACTACAGGACATTCTGTCCATCTAACTTCAGTAGCCCCAGTGGTGGTTGTGGAGGGTGGGGGTGGGGGCTGTGCCATCTGGCATTAGGAAGAACAGAGAAAACTTAAGAACATATGAGTGTACCACTAGCAGCTACCCAAGATGAGAGCTGCCTCCCTGGAATCCTGTTGTTGAGGCAAAAGCAAGGCAGCCCCCACAGATGCAGGGGGTGGGAGTGGGGGCTGAGGAGAGCAGAGGGGCATGTAATTTGGTCACTGTGGCTCTCTGTGCCCTCCTTCCCCCATCTTGAGCACAGGTGGGCAGGTGTCTGGTGGTGGGGTGGGAGGCTGAAGATGCTGCTTTTTGGCAAGGAAGTAGTAAAGATGGTACTACTGCAAATTCAGCCTGTCATCCTGGGGGACTTGGGGGACCTGTGGGATATAGAGCACAGAAATAGAAGGATTATCCCCTAAGTCCAAACCTGTGATAGATCTATTTGGCCAGAGACTGCCTGTGACATTGTTACCAAGACGACTTCATCGGAAAGGCTTTACCTTAAAAGCTGTCAACCTCAGAGTTATGGTCGTGCCTCAACACCTTCCACTTCCCTAACAGCCTGTTTAGAGCTGGCATTCATGAGCGTCCTAAATCCTTCCCTAACTTATATTTTCAGACACCTCTTAGGAAAATGAGCTACCTTAATGTATTTCCAGCAGCTCGGAGGAGTGTTCCCCTCTGATCTGCCCCATAACCATGTCATGCTGGTGTTAAAGGAATCCTCCAGTTTCTGTGTTTTAGAATTTGGTGAAATATTCTTTATCCCACCCTTCCAACAGTCATGATATTGTACATTTTAATTTCAAAGATTAACATTTCAAAGTGCCCTCTGTGTTCTAGGTGACTTTAAAATATCACCTCATTTATTTATCATGACCTTGAGGTAGCAATTGTAATCCACATTTCAATGATGAGGAACCAAGTCAGAGAGGAGAGTTGACTTATTCATCCAGCACAAGGAAGAGTGAGATTCGAACAGGTTTGATGTGAGATCAGTGCGTTTCCCACGAGGACCTAGCTGCTTTTGAGCCTATTGGTCTTGGAAGGGTAAATAAAGATTAAAATAAGAGGCATAGCTTAATTCACCCTGTTGAGGAGATGAGAAGAGGCTTCTTCCCCCTCTCCCTTTTCTTTCAGAATTTCTTTCTCTGTCTTTTCCAATTGTACATAATTTTTTTTATTTTTTTATTTTATTTTTTTTATTGGGTGACAATTGTTAGTAAAATTACATAGATTTCAGGTGTACAATTCTGAATTACATCATCTATAAATCCCATTGTGTGTTCACCACCCGGAGTCAGTTCTCCTTCCATCACCATATATTTGATCCCCCTTACCTTCATCCCCCACCCCCCACCCCCCTTACCCTCTGGTAACCACTAAACTATTGTCTGTGTCTATGAGTTCTTGTTTCTCATTTGTTTGTCTTGTTCTTTTGTTGTTTTTGGTTTATATACCACATATCAGTGAAATCATATGGTTCTCTGCTTTTTCTGTCTGACTTTTTCGCTTAGCATTATACTCTCAAGATCCATCCATGTTGTCACAAATGTTCTTATATCATCTTTTCTTACCGCCGAATAATATTCCATTGTGTATATATACCACAACTTCTTTATCCATTCATCTATCGAAGCACATTTTGGTTGTTTCTATGTCTTGGCCACCGTAAACAAAGCTGCAATGGACATTGGAGTACACGTGTCTTTATGTATAAATGTTTTCAGATTTTTTGGGTAGGTACCCAGGAGAGGGATTGCTGGGTCATATGGTAATTCTATTCGTAATTTTTTGAGGAACCTCCACACTGCCTTCCATAACGGCTGCACCAGACTGCATTCCCACCAACAGTGTATGAGGGTTCCTTTTTCTCCACAGCCTCTCCAACACTTGTTACTATTTGTCTTGTTGATGATAGACATTCTGACTGGGGTGAGGTGATATCTCATTGTGGTTTTTATTTGCATTTCTCTGATGATTAGTGATGTTGAGCATTTTTTCTGATGTCTATTTGCCATTTGTGTGTCCTCTTTGGAGAAATGTCTCTTCAGGTCCTATGCCCATTTTTCAATTGGATGGTTTGTTTTTTTGTTGTTGAGTTTCATGAGTTCCTTGTATATTTTGGATATTAGCCCCTTATAGGAGGCACTGTTTCCAAAACTCTTCTCTCATTCAGTTGGTTGCCTCTTTATTTTGTCTATGGTTTCTTTTACTGTGCAGAAGCTTTTAAGTTTCATATAGTCCCATTCGTTTATTTTAGCTTTTACTTCCATTGCCTTTGGGGTGAAACTCATAAAACGCTATTTGAACCCAAGGTCCATAAGTTTAGTACCTATGTTTTCTTCTATGCAGTTTATTGTGTCAGGTCGTATGCTTAAGTCGACCATTTTGAATTAATTTTGGTACATGGTGACAGATAGCAGTCCAGTTTCATTCTTTTGCACGTGGCTTTCCAATTCTGCCAGAACCATTTATTGAAGAGGCTGTCTTTTCTCTATTGCATGTTTTTAGCTTCCTTGTCAAAAATTATCTGTCCATATTTATGTGGTTTTATTTCTGGGTTCTCAATTCTATTCCATTGGTCAATGTGTCTGTTTTTCTGCCAATACCATGCTGTTTTGATTATTGTTGCCCTGTAGTACAAGCTAAAGTCAGGGAGTATGATACCTCCAGCATTGCTCTTTTTTCTTAAAATTGCTTTGGCTATTCCAGGTCTTTTGTGGTTCCAAACAAATCTGATGATTTTTTGTTTTATTTCTTTAAAAAATGCCATTGGGATTTTGATGGGGATTGCATTAAATCTTTGGCTTTGGATAATATGGCCATTTTAACTATGTTGATTCTTCCAATCCATGAGCACGAATGTCTTTCCATTTCTTTGTGTCTTCTTCAATTTCTTTCAAAAATGTCTTGTAGTTTTCAGCATATAGATCCTTCACATCCTTGGTTAAGTTTATTCCTAGGTATTTTATTCTTTTTGCTGCAATTGCAAAAGGAATTCTTTTTTGTATTTCTTTTTCTGAGATTTCATTGTTAGTATATAGGAATGCAATGGACTTTTGTACGTTGATTTTGTAGCCAGCAACTTAACTGTATTCATTGATTGTTTCTAATAGCTTTTTGGTGGAGTCTTTAGGGTTTTCTATATATAGCATCATGTCATCTGCAAAGAGTGACAATTTTCCTTCTTCATTCCCAATGTGGATTCCTTTTATTTCTTTCTCTTGCCTGATTGCTCTGGCGAGGTCGTCCAACACTATGTTGAAAAGCAGAGGTGATAGGGTCAGCCATGTCCTGTTCCTGAACGTAGAGCAAAGGGCTTCAGTTTTTCACCATTAATCATGAGATTAGCTGAGGGCTTGTCATATATGGCCTTTATTATGTGAAGGTATTTTCCTTTCATACCTATTTTATTAAATGTTTTAATCATGAATAGATGTTGTATCTTGTCAAATGCTTTTTCTGCACCAATTGATATAATCATATGATTTTTGTCCTTTATTTTGTTTATGTGATGTATCACATTGATGGATTTGCGAATGTTGAACCATCCTTGTGCCCCAGGGATGAACCTCACTTGGTCGTGATGAATGACCTTTTTAATGCATTGTTGTATTCGATTTGCTAGAATTTTGTTTAGGATTTTTGCATCTGTATTCATCAGAGATATTGGTCTGTAGTTTTCTCTTTTTGTGTTGTCCTTACCAGGTTTTGGTATCGGGGTAATGTTGGCCTCATAAAATGAGTTAGGGAACACTGTCTCTTCTTCCAGTTTTTGGAAGAGTTTGAGCAGGATTGGTATTAGATCCTCTTTGAAGGTTTGGCAGAATTCACTAGTGAAGCCATCTGGTTCCGGGCTTTTGCTTTTGGGAAGGTTTTGGATGACTAATTCAATTTTATTACTGGTGATCGGTCTGTTTAGATTTTCCAGTTCTTCATGGTTCAGCCTTGGAAGGCTCTATGTTTCTAAGAACTTGTCCATTTCTTCTAGGTTATTGAATTTGGTGGCATATAGTCCTTCATAGTATTCTTGGATGATGCTTTGTATTTCTGTGGTGTCCGTGATAACTTCCCCTTTTTCATTTCTGATTTTGTTAATTAGTTTCTTCTCTCTTTTTATCTTAGTGAGTCTAGCCAATTGTTCGTCAATTTTGTTAATCTTTTCAAAGTATCAGCTCTTTGTCACGTTAATTTTTTCTATTGTCTTTTTGTTCTCTATATCATTTAGTTTTGCTCTGATTTTTGTTATTTCCTTTCTTCTGCTGACCTTGGCTTTCACTTGTTCTTTTTTTTCTAGTTCTTTAAGGTGCAACCTGCGGTTATTTATTTGGGATTTTTCTTGTTTCTTGAGATAGACCTGTAATGATATAAATCTCCCTCTTAAAACTGCTTTCACTGCATCCCAAAAATTTTGGTAGGATGTATTTTCATTGTCATTTGTTTCTATGTATCTTTTGATATCTTCTCTAATTTCTTCTTTGACCCAGTCGTTCTTTAAAAGTGTGTTGTTTAATCTCCATGTATTTGTGTTTTTTCCTGCTTTCTTTTTGCAGTTGATATCCAATTTCAAAGCCTTGTGATCAGAGAATATGCTTGGTATGATTTCAGTCTTCTTAAATTTGCTGAGGCTGATTTTATGTCCCAATATATGGTCTATCCTTGAGAATGTTCCATGTACACTAGAAAAGAATGTATAGTCTGATGTTTTAGGATGAAGTGCTCTATATATGTCAATTATGTCCATTTCATGTAATGTGTCATTTAGGGCTGTTATTTTGTTATTTATTTTCTGTTTGGATGATCTGTCCATACTGGTCAGTGCTGTATTCGGTCCCCTAGTATAACTGTGTTTTGGTCAATTTCTCCCTTTAGTTCTGTTAGTAGTTGCTTGGTATATTTCGGTGCTCCCTGATTGGGGGCATAAATATTGATGTCTGTTAAGTCTTCTTGTTGTATAGTCCCCTTTACCATTATGAAGTGTCCATCTTTGTCTCTTGTTACCTTTTTCACCCTGAAGTCTGTTTCATCTGATATCATTATGGCTACACCTGATTTTCTCTGGGTACCATTTGCTTGCAGTGTCAATTTCCACCCTTTCACTTTGAGTCTATGCTTGTCCTTGTAGCTGAGATGTGTCTCTTGGAGACAGCATATGGTTCGGTTTAGTTTTTTGATCCAATCTGTTACTCTGTGACTCTATTGGAGAGTTCAGTCAATTTACATTTAAGGTGATTATTGATATGTGAGGATTTCCTGTTATTCTATCTTTGGTTTTCTGGTAAGGCTGTGTCTTCATTGTTTCTTTGCCTTTTTGTTATGCCTATTATTTCTCTATGGTGGTATTCTATGATGTTTCCCTCTGTTTCTTCCTTTATTACATTATATATTTCAGTTCTGGATTTTTCTTGAGTGGTTACCCTTAAGTTTAAGTAAAAGAAAGTTTGATATTTAGAGTATTCCATTTTCTTTAGCACGCTTACTTTCTGTATTCCCATATTCCGGGCTAGGCCTTTACTCTCCCCCTTTTTATGTTTTGGTTGCCACAAATTGTCCCTGTTGATGATAGTCGAATAGCCTCCTTTAGTATTTCTTGTAGTGCAGGTCGTGTATTAGAAAATTCCCTCAGCTTCTGTATGTCTGGAAAGGTCTTTATTCCTCCTTCATATCTAAAGAATATCTTTGCTGGATACATTATTCTTGGCTCATAATTTCTCTCTTTCAATAGTTTGAATATTTGGTTCCACTCCCTCCTGGCTTGTAGAGATTGTGCTGAAAAATCTGATGGTAATCTAATGGGCTTTCCTTTGTAGTTTACCGTCTTCTTTTCCCTGGCTGTCTTGAGGATTCTTTCTTTGTCATTGATTTTAGACAGCTTCAATACAATGTGCCTTCGAGAAGGCCTGTTGGGATTGAGGTAATTAGGTGTTCTATTTGCTTCTTGGATTCGAGGATCCAGTTCTTTCCACAAGTTTGGGAAGTACTCACCAACAATTTGTTTGAATATATTCTCTGTTCCCTTCTCTCTTTCTTCTCCTTCTGGTATTCCCATTATTCTTATATTGCTCTTTCTGATGGAGTCAGAAAGTTCTTGTAGAGTTCTTTTATTTCTTTTAAGTCTCAAGTCTCTTTCTTCTTACGTCCTTGTAATTTCCAGGTTTCTATCTTTGATGTCACTGATTCTTTCCTCCATCTGGTCAACTCTACTACCTAAGCTGGTTATTTCATTCTTCATTTCTTCTATTGAGTTCTTAATCTCCAGAAATTCTATTTTGTTCTTGTTTAAAATTTCAATGTCTTTCGTAAAATGCTCATGTTGTTCTTTGATTGTGTTTCTGAGTTCATTAAACTGCCTTTCTGTGTTTGCTTGCATCTCGTTGAGTTTTTTCAGAACTGCAATCTTGAATTCTCTGTCGTTTAAGTCACATATACCCATATCTTTAAGTTTCTTTTCGGAGACTGTTCACTTTCTTTCTGAGCTGTCTTGTTGCCTTGGTTATTCATGGCAATTACTGATTTATTATTTCTCTTCCTAGACATCTACAGGAGTGGCTTCTGCAATAGGTTGATAGGAAGAAATCTTTCTTTTGTTTTCCAGTACTTGTTGGTAGAATGTTTCATTTTCTCTCTGACTGCAGCCTTTTTATTCTCTCACATGGTAGTGCTATGTTTTCTCTGCACTATTCCAGCTTCTCACACAATAGGGGGATTCCCTGGGAGACGGGCTTCATGTCTGTTAATAGTTCGCTTGGGTGACAGGGTGCAGTGTCCGTGTGGGTATGCGGAGAGCTTTTGAAGTTCCAAAGCTCTTCCTGCAGCAGATTCAGAGCCCGTATGTTTCAGCAGTTCTGTTTACTCCTGCAGGGATCCGCCCAGATAGGTGGGGCCAGGGGCGGGGTGAGTTGTGAGAGGTGGCCCAGAGCAATGGCGGTGACCACCACCACAGCCGGTCCTGCTTCCACAGCTCCCTCCCCTCTGCCGGAACTAGTTGAGCTGCAAATCTGTGTCTGTGGTCTACAGTTCTCAGAACAGCAAGTATTCTGTTCTTTTGATCTGACACGGCTACTGTTCCGCTTCTTGAACCGGCCAGGTGGGGTGGGGTGAACTCTGGGAGGGTAAGGAGGGGGCGGCTAGTCTCAGTGCCTAAGGCTTCCGTTCTCTGCTGGGCAGTGAGGGCTTAAACCACCCGTTTTCAGCCTTCCTCCCTCAGTCTTTTCTCTGAGGTCTCTGCCGTGAGCGTTGGGTTCAGCCGTGTTATATGCTGCCCCCTCAGCCCTGTGGGCCATAAGCGGAGCCCTAGCAGTCCGAGTGCTTCCCTCTCCTGCAGCTGGGGTAGATCCGGGATGCAGCGAGCTCAGAGCAGTGAGCTAGGTCTGTGTCTTGCACCCGTCTGCGCGGCTCCTTATCTGCACTGCTCCCTTCTCTCCTCCCCCGCTCGGGTGATTTGCCCACCTTTCGGTAAATTCAGTAGTGGGCCTCTTCGTCTTGCCTGTCTGCTGTTCAGGGAGTCCTTTGTGGAGTTATTGTTGATCGATTAATTGTAAATTCCAGGGGAGCTTTACAGAGGCTCACCTCACGCCGCCATTTTGATGACGTCACATATTTTTTTTAATGACTAAATAAGTATTTTGCCAGCCTCACAACTGTTTCCTCCAGACTGGGAACCATCTTTTTGAAATGCACACATCAAAAGAGATAGTGCCTCTCTCTCCCAGTTCTTTGGGGAGGATGGGAGCTGTGGGGACAGAGCCCCAAAAAGCAGTTTCCAGGCTCTCAGCCTCACATAGAAAAGTGCTGGCTCAGGTAGTAAATGGCTGTCGACTGTGATCAAATGGCCATCAGCTGTGGCTAGTTGGCCGTCAGCTGTAACCAGTGAGCCATTGGGCACTAATATAACTGCCGTGGCTAGGCTAGCAAAAAAAAGGGGGGAGCTAGCAAGAAGATGGTGGCTGAGTCTGCGAGCGGCACAGTGAGGGTTGAGAATTGTGTTGCTCCTGGTTCCTGTGTCTCCAACCCAGCCACCAGTGAGAGTATAGTGGTATGACTCCCCTACCTATGGCTCCGTGGGTGTTCCTTTTTGGCCTCACCATGTCCTGCGTTCTTATGTGGGGAGTGGGACCAGAGACCCCGCCTGACACCCCGCATGACACTTGGCGTAGTCGGCAGGATCCCCTGCACAACAGGAGCTGAACTAGTGTGTGCCTTCCTCCCATTTGCAATACCACCTACTGTCTTATGAGGAATTTGCTTTACCTCTGGATAAAGCCAATAAGCTAATGTAGACTGTCATTCCAGTTACCAGGTAATGTCAGGATGAACAATGTATGAAAAATGGTGCTGTCAAAGCCTTGAGGACTAGTTCTTGTTTGTCTTGATGTATAAACAATGAGCAGGTATATAATAGATTGTATCTGTTTAGCTATTGAAGGAGACCAGAACACATTAGCTATTGAAGGAGAGCAGAATATGGCACACGGGTTATGTTAGACTGAAGGCATTGAGGAACAGCAAATGCAGGAAAAGCTGTAAACACAGAGCATAAGTTTCCCTTTTGTGAAGGAAATTTACCCTTATACTTACATTTGTAGAAGTATCTCCCTCTCCTGTTGCAGAAAGAGGAGACTCTTTAAACAGCTCTTATCGAAGGAGAAGGCATTGACTTAAATCTGCAAAACACACTACTAAACAACCCTTGTTTACCATACTTTCACTAGACGCCTTCTCAAAACTTACCTTCTCCCCTTCAAGCTCCCAACCCCTTTTCCTTATCTATAGATTAAGATAGTAGGAAGCTATAAGATAGAGGAAGACTCTTTCCTCTATCCTCAAGTTTCTTTCGGTCTCATAATCAAATAGACTTGAGGTGGATTAACACAAGAAAATTACCAAATTTAATATGTATGGGAATCTCACATACATGGAGAGGCAGAGACCCCACATGTATGAGAGGTTCAGAGATAGAAAGGGGGATTGAGGCATATGAGGTCTGACAATTAAATTTGCGAACTTGTCACCATGCATTTACATTGGCAGCACTGTACAAACAGCTGAGTAAGGTTTCATAACCTTGGTATGTCAGTGTCTCACAACTGTGTGCATGTTAACATGTGGCAGTGTCTTGCTGAGTGGCGTTCATTACTGTTGTTTTTGCATGTTTTTGTGTGCGATCACAAGAATATCTAAGCTTGAATTAGAGCAATGAACAAACATTAAATTTCTTGTTAAACTTGGCAAGAGTGGAAGTGAAATCAGGCACAGGTTTAGTCCAAGTTTATGGGGATAATGCCATGAAGAAAATGGCAGTGTATAAATGGATTAAACATTTTTCTGAGGGGAGAGAATGCATCACTGATGAAGAGAGGTCAGGGTGGCCAGTAATGAGCAGAACTGACAAAAGCATTGCAAAAAATTCATCGAATTGTGCATCAAAATCATTGGCTGACTGTGAGAAGCATACCAAGTAAACATTGATAGAGAAACAGAAAAATTTTAACTGAAAATCTTGGCATGAGAAAGGTGTGTGCAAAAATGGTCCCTAAGGAGCTCACCGATGAACAAAAACAAAGCAGAGTCAAAGTTTGCCAAGACCTTTTGGAGAGGCAAGACAATATTTTGGGCTATGTTATCAGCGGTGATGAAAATGGATGTGCCAATATGACCCTGAAACAAAGCATCAAAATGCACAATGGAAGTCAGCCAATTCTCCACGACCAAAAAATTTCCGTCAGTCCAAATCAAGAGTCGAAATGATGTTGCTAACCTTTTTTTTTTGACATCAGAGGGATTATTCATTATGAAGTTGTACCAACTGGACAAGCAGTTAACCAAGTTTACTATTTGGAAGTGCTGAAAAGGCTGCGTGAAAAAGTTAGACGAAAATGACTTGAACATTTCGCCAACAATTCATGGCTCTTCCATCATGACAACGCACCAGCTCACATGGCACTGTCTGTGAGGGAGTTTTTAGCCAGTAAACAAATAACTGTATTGGAACACCCTCCCTACTCACCTGATCTGGCCTCCAGTGGCTTCTTTCTTTGCCTGAAGATAAAGGAAATATTGGAAGGAAGACATTTTGACATTCAATACATCAAGGGTAATACAACAACAGCTCTAATGGTCATTCCAGGAAAAGAGTTCCAAAACTGCTTTGAAGGGTGGCCTAGGCACTGGTGTTGGTGCATAGCTTCCCGAGGGGAGGACTTCAAAGGTGACCATAGTGATATTCAGGAATGAGGTAAGTCACACTTTTCTAGGATGAGTTCGTGAACCTAATTGTCAGATCTCATATAAGATATTCTGGGCTAGGGATGAGGCAAGGTTCCTTGGGGGCTTCGAAGGGTCATGCAGGATGATAAGAAGAGCAGATGTTTAGTGAAGAGAAGTTTGCCTTGCACTATAGGTAGGTCAAAAGATGTTATCTCTGATAATCTCTTATTATGGGCAAGGCTCCTAATTCAAGTTCTAGGTAGTTAAGGGAGGGGTAGAAGTTTCTCTTGAGCTTACAGCTAAAGTTTGCTTTCACTCAGAACAATTCTCATGCCACAAAGACCCATCTTGAGGTCATTCATTCTAAACTCCTACAATATATAAGCCCCCAAATTCTGGCAACCTCTCTGAGCCATAGTTTTTTTGTGTGAACTCCCACGCATGTGTATGTAATTAAAACTTTTTTCTCTTATTACTCTGTCCTTTATCAGTTTGGTTCTCAGGCTCTAGCCATCGAAACTAGGAGTGTGGAGGGGAAAAGGTCCTTCTCCCCTACACTACAAGGGGGTGATTTTGTTCTGACTTTTGCAAAGCTCTTAGAAGATTGCCGATGATATGTCATGAGACCAGTAAAGAGTTAATGGGAGTGGGCTTGTGAGCTGGCAGGATGGGACAGGCAAGGCGTTAACAGGAGAGAGCTTGTGAGTTGACAGGAACAAGCTAAACATTAACCACTTGGCTCTGACTCCCCTGGCCAGCACAGCACCTGCAGGCTGACAAGCACCTTACATCCATCATAGGTGGAAACAAAATAGTTCCCAATCTCAATGACCATCCCCTGCACACTACAAACACCCATCATAGGTGGGAACAGAACGGTTCCTAATCACAACAGCAACCCCCTGCAAGCTATTATAACATCCGTCATAGATGGGAACAGGACAGTTCCCAGGAGAAGACAATTGTAACGGCAGCCCCTCTGCAAGCTGACAAGCATCCTGCATCCTGCATGGAAAAATATAAAACCCCACCACTCCTTCTCATCAGTGCAGCTGTCCCCCATTGGACTCTGCCCGGGCCCAGCTCCATTTGCCAGTATCTGTCTCTTACCACCCTGTCTCTGCAGCTTTCCCTCTCAAACTGCCCGGGCAAAACTTCTGCCAGTTCCAAACAGAACTCTCTCTCTCTCTTTTTGACTTACTCTTGTAGAGTCTTACTCTCATAGAGTCTCATATAATTCTTTTTACATTCTGCGATCGACCAGGGGGTTAATTCTATGTCAAGACAATATGCACCACATTCTGGTTTAATGCTTATTCAATAGGAAAACTGTTTTCTGTCTCTACTACCTTTGTGGAAAGATTTCTAGGTTGGGAGAAGAATTTTTTTTTCTAATTCTATTTCCCTAACAGTCCCCTTGCCTTGCCTTTCCAACCGTAGATTCCCTGTCTTTTGAATCTGTCCTCAAACCGAACTCCTCCAAGACTCCAGACTCTCACTGACCTCTGGTTTCCCATCCTCTGAGGTGTGCCCTCTGTTCTAAACTAAGCCTTGCCTGTGTGTCAGTAGATGGCAGACCACAGCGAAGGATGATCCCTTCTGCCTTCTTAGGTAAGTGTTAGACCAGCCCATATTTGAAGCAGCCATAGCTTTAGCCCATAGAGTTGGTCCCAGTGATCACTCCTGTCTTCAAGAGAACTGACTCTGGGTG
Source organism: Rhinolophus ferrumequinum (assembly GCF_004115265.2). NCBI lineage: Eukaryota > Metazoa > Chordata > Mammalia > Chiroptera > Rhinolophidae > Rhinolophus > Rhinolophus ferrumequinum. Next base: position 652,386 of record NW_022680423.1, read on the forward strand.
GTGAACATACAATGTAATTTATAGATGGTGTGATATAGAATTGCACACCTGAAATCTATGTAATTTTAATAACAATTGTCACCCCAATAAATTTAAAAAAAAAAAAAAAAACCTTTGAGGTCTAGGAGATAAAGTTACAACTTAGTCATGTGGGGATCGCTCAGGCTGACTCAAACCTACCCTGCCTGCCACACTTTCTGCTGCTCTTCCAGTTTCTCTCCCTACTCCCCTGTCCTCCCAGATAGTCTACTCAGTGATGCATTCATTTAACATGTCTTTGTTCACCTCATTCTCTCTGGCCTGGAATATTTCCTCCTCTGCTGTTTACCCAGGCAAGGTGCATCTATTCTTCAAGGACCAGCCCAAATGCCCCTCCCCTGGAAGCCTTCTCAGGAGGAAGGACTAACTCCGCACCTCTAGTACACACCATGCTTTGCACAGTCCTCATCTCACTGTTTTGTCCAGTCAGTGCTCCCTGCTAGGTCTGTGACATGTCCTATGCAGTGTATACTTCTCTGAGGACATGGCCCATCTCCCTTTACTTCACACCCCCCAACTGTACCAAGCCCAGGGCCATACCTAGTGGCTTGAATAAATTTCCAGTCAGGACCAGCTTTGGCAACAATGGTGGTTCCTGCAATTTCAGGTCTTGGGCTGCATGGTCTATTGTTTCCCAAAGGGGAGTCATTGAGTAGCTTTACTTTTATTTCTCCTCTGCAGTTTGAGGGCTACTGACTGTTTCTCAGCCAAACCTCAGGTGGAAATGTCATAGTCCTGACTGGGCCACCCAGCACACTGGCCTTCTTACTCCCCTTCTCTCTCCAGAGTAATAAACAGAGTCATTACCAGATGCCACTTGCAGCCTCCTGTACTGGAAGGTTATTTATATGCAAATTTGCCTGTCTGTGGGCTGAAAGCTTCTGAGGACTATAACAGAAACTTCTGTAGGGGCTAGAACCTGATGGAGAGTGGAGACAGGCCCTCTAGCTTCTGCCGGGGGAGTTAATATGGGATTAACCACAACCAATTAGATGGTATCAAACCCAAAGGGATCTAGCTAAACTGAAGATCGGCTGAGGGAGGGCGGCTGTGGCTTTAAAGAGGTTCTTGAGTCCTGGCAGAGCCATTCCCTAGGAAGCCAGGTTTGGGGGCACATGACTAAGTTGTAACTTTATCTCCTAGACCGTGAAGGTTTTTGAAGACAGGAGTGATCACTGGGAGTCCACAGGCCTGAGCCCCTTAGAAAAGGAGTAGGGGAGAAAGGGCATCACCTTGCCCTTTACACCAGTCCTGGTACCCACCGATGCTGGCAGGAAGCATTCCTGCTCTGGAGGTGCAAAGGCACTCTGTCCACTTAGGCAATGATGCCACATGCTTTCATGCCCAGGTGCCTTCACACATACTGATCCCTGCTCTGCCTGGTAGATTACAACTCATCTTCTGGGACACCGATGGGATGTCACCTCCTCTGGAAAGCTTTGCTTAGCCTGTGTCTGCTCTGAGGTCCTGCAGGACTTTGTACATGTCTCAGTGTGGCACTCAGTGTGGTAATGCTTTTAACGTGTCTGTCTCTCCTGTCTACCCGGCAAATGCATGAGGGCTACACATTGTTTCATTTGTCTTTGACTCTCCAGTGTATCATGGTACAGTGTTTGGTATAAAGTAGATGGTCAATAAACATTTTTTGAGAGACTGGAAGGAAAACACGAAGCCAAGGATATTTGAGTTTAAATCCTGATTTATACTTGAATATGACACCCCAGAATATGCCTTTCTGGCATATGGATTATTTAGAGTGAAAGGCCATTGAGAGCCAGGGGCCAAGGAAAAGCTCTATAAACGGGGAACAAGTTTTCCTTTTGTAAAGAAAAATTACACTTGATTAGAGAGCTCTTAAGGTGGACAGGCACTGATTGATTGATTGATTGATTGATTGATTTTTCCCCCTTTCTTCTGCCTCCCCCCCACTCCAGTTCAAGCCGTTGTTTCTCAGTCCAGTTGTGTAGGACACGACTCCCTGGCCCATGCTGGTGTTATGAGCCTTGCGCTCCCCCACCGGCTGAGGTCGCTGGTCCTCGGGTCGACTGCTCACAGCAGCAGGTACTGATTTAAATCTGCATAACAACCTTACTAAACATCTCTTGTAGTTACTACTTTGGTGGTCAAAGTCTCATAACTTGCCTACCTTGCCCAGAAGCCCCTTTCCTTTCTTTAGCTTAAGATAGCATACAAGCCCACATTCTAAACATCCTTTTAGGTTCCTCATCACTGGGTGCTCCCATGTGTACGTGCAGGATGTACACATTAATGCGTTTCTGTTTCTCTCTCTGGTCAGACAGGGCCCAGCTGGAGAACCTAAGCTACGTAAAGTAAAATATTATTTTCCTCCCTAACATACTACTTTTGTGATCTTGAGCAAATTATTTCACTCTTCGAGACTGAGTTTTCTCATCTGTAAAATGGGGATAACAATATGACTATCCTATGTGTAGAGATTGTAAAGCCTAGGGCTTAGTAGTTTGCTGAATAAATTTAGTTACATTTCTCTTGCCACTAACGGTCACCTTTCCCATCCCTCCAGGGCATCAGGCCTCTGGTCAAATATTCTCTTTTTTCTCAGGGGAAAGATGAATTCAGCAACCAGGAAAGCAAAAACCTGTGGATAATAGAGTAAGGATTGAGAGAAGAATTGGTTAGAGAAAAGGAATAGAAAATGATTCACAACCTCTGAAAGTGCCTCCTCTATATTGTAAGGATATCCCTGAGAGGTGGCAGGAACCATGCAGGAAGCTGCACTCTGCAGCTTGAAGAGAAAAGGCTAAGGGTGGAGCCGAGGGTGGTAACACTGGTCTGCTTTGTGGGCCAGTCAGCACGTAGGACTGACTACGTGCCTGCTGTGTCCTGCACCTCACCAGGCAGTTGTCCTCCCTCCAAAAGGGAGGCAGTGGGAAGAATGGCTGCTGTCCTCAATTCACTTACAAACTACCAGGCTCAAAGCCCCTTCTCTGGGGCTTCCTTCGTGACCCACTTCCACAGTTGCCCTGTGTGCCTGTCACTGTGCTGTGACAATGAATTCTGCTCCATCTGGCACTTGAGTGCAGCCTCACAACCTCACAGAATGTGCAGGACAGAAGATGCACAGAATATCAGGTCCATGGTACTTGTTTTACCAGTGAAGGAAATGCAGCCAAAGAGCCCATGGATGGGCTCCACTTCACACCACACTTTGTGGCTGGGCTAGGCCTCCTGACTCCCAGCCTGGAGCTTGCCCTGGGTATTTCCTATCAGTGCACAAAGTGGTCAGTTCCCTTTAGCATCGGTCCTGGAGATCCTCTCCCTGGTCAATGCCTGGGAAGGAGAGTCAACAGGGTACCTGGCAGCTGGGTAGCCATGAAATTTCCTCCCTCTCCTAGAGTTCATAGCTGCTAAGTGCCCAGATCTATCAGGATTGGCCCTTCTGAGAGCGAACTGCACCCTCTCTTCCCACCATCAGTCCCACCATCCATTTTCCCATTATTCCTGATGGAAACCTGGGAGACAGTCACGATTTCTTCCTCTCCTTATCCCCATAACCACCAGTCACCAAGTGCCAGGACCTCAGCCTCTCTGGAAGCCTCTCACATATCCCATAACCTCTCTGAGTCCAATTCTTCTCTTCAGTTCTCAGCACACTCCCTGGCTGGACCCAGGCCTTCTATAACAGAGGTAGACTAGCCTGGCATGTTGTTCTTTTTTTTTTTTTTCCTGCCTCAAAAACTACAAAAACATTGTCAGTTTCCCCTGTGGATAAGCAAGCCCAAGCCTCATAGATATAATGGCTTGCCTCCCCTCCTGGGGTGGGAGTGAGGAGGAAGAGGAGTGGAAATACCTTTCATTCTTTACCAAGGAGACTACAATGGAGAAAACAAGAAATGGCTAGCCTCTCAATAGGCTATTCTGTCACATTACCTTCTTAACGAACTACACTGCTACATTTCTAAAACAAATCTGATCATGTCTCACCTCTGCTTAAAATCTTTCAGTGGCTCCCTATTGCCCTTTGGATAAAACTCAACCTCCCCACCACATAACATATCTGGCTATAGCTTACTTCTCTAGCCGCAGCATATGCTCTCCTCCCTCCCTCTTCTGTGGCCAGCCTCATCTAGAATTTAACCATGTGTTTAACCTGCCAGCATAGAGTGCTTTCTCGCATTTGGTTCCTTGGACATGTTATTCCTTCGGCTTAGAACATTTTTCACCTTTTCCTTGAATTTGTCTTCATCTTCAAGATTCAAAAAGTGAACCTAGAGGATGCTCACTAAGTGTTAACTGAATTCCATTCTCTGAGATGCCCAAGAAATCCAGCATTGGCCTCACATATTTTTCCAGGGCAACATATAGCTATTTTAGCCTTAAGTTTTTTTATATTATTTAGCCAAAATGTCAGGACTTCTTCAGCCCTCTTTATGAGATTCATATTTTCCTATTTTATCTTTAAAGTAATTTGATGGGGGAAGTGTCAATTCAGAGGCAGTTGGGTCAGTAGCCTTTGTTCCTACTACAAGGAAGTGGGTGGCTCTCCTCCATTAGTATCTCTAGTGAGAACCACCATCTAAGCCCAGGGTCCTCTGTTGACTCCTGAGGGATGCCTCCCCCAGCTCCCACATCACACTGGAGTTGCTGGGCCTGGAGAGTATCAGGTGTAGCCTGAGGTATGTTCCAGGAGAGTTTCAAGGACAGTGCCCAGATTCACCCTGGTCCAGGTGAGCAGTTTCCTGAGTTCCTTTCACCACTCTTGTCCTGCAGTCCAAGTCCCATTCAACTCATGAATGGCCTGACAAAGAGACATCCATGGAGCATCCCCAGGGAGGGTTTTGAGGGGCAGTCCTTCTTCATTGTAGCCAATAAACAAGTGGATGAGAAATCTGCAGAGAGGATCCTGGATGTAGAGCACAGTGGAGGGTCATTCCTTAGGGACAGGTACAGTTGCTGTTGAGAATGTCATACTCCTTCCTCAAGTGCTTACAGAGATTCACTACCTTCTCTTTCCTTTCACCCATTTCTTGATGATGGGAGGTGGGCAAGAGATGAAGTCCAGGACCATGGCTAAGTATGGTTCTGACAAGTGCTGACCTCTGCCTCAACTCCTAGAGCTGTGTGTGGGGTTGCCTTAGAGATGAGCAGCACAGTGGCCCTGATATGTCCTGCTTTATTGACAGCTGACAGGGTTCTGGCTGTTAGCCACATCAGGGAGCTAGACCATGTATGAGAAGGCGTAGCTACTTTTGCCCTCAATAGGGAGAGTGCCCTGATAGCCCCAAACACCACATTAAAGTCAGCTTGGCTGGTTGGAGGGTTTCTAGGATACCATCTAGTCATGAATACAACCTTGACACTACAGGGAAGAGGGTTGGGGAATTCTGAACTTGAGAGTTTGTATACCTAGGTGAGTGGGAGGAGCCCAGGATAGACAACTAAGCACTTTGGGATTGGCATTGTCACATACAAAGATGTGACCAAAAAATAAGGTGAATGTTTAAATTTTTAAAATTTTATTGCAGTAAAAGACACAGTTCCTTTGATCCCTCTCAAAACACTCCCCGTCGCCTCGAACACACTTATCTCATTGTTCTTGCCACTTTCTGAATCAGTTCTGGAAGTCCTCTTTCGTTAATGTCTTTAGTTGATCTGTCATGGCTGCTTCAAAGTCCTGAATCGATTCAAGACGTTTACCTTTCATGATCATTTTGACTTTGGGGAAGAGCCAGAAGTCACATGGTGCCAGATCCAATGAATAAGGTGGATGAGGACACACCGTAATGTTTTTATTTGACAGAAATTACAGTACCAGAAGTCATGTGTGACATGGAGCATTGTCATGATGGAGGATTAAGTAAAGACACTCACAAAAGAAGACTTCCAGAACTGCTTCAGAAAGTGGCAAGAATGATGGGATACGTGTATTCAAAGCAAGGGGGAGTATTTTGAGGGAGATTAATGGCAAAATGTCTTTTACTGTAATACTTTATTTATTTAAACATTCACCTTGTGATCACACCTCATATATTGGGGGGAGACATGCTCAAAAATGTTTTATTGATGGGGTGCACGGCAAGAGATTCCTAGCCATCCCAGAATATCCACTCTTCTCTTCCTCCAAAGCAATAGAAATAAACTGTGCACATGGCTGCCTGGAATAATAACTACATTGCTCAGCCTTCCTTCCACCTTGATGTATCCTTGTGACTAATTTCTGGGATGTGAGCAGAAGTGACATGTGCATCTCTCAGGGTTATGCCCCTAAAGGGAACACCTTGCCCTCTCCCCACCCAATGCCCTTTTCTGCTGGCTGGAATGCAATGACAGTGAGTTATCTTGGACTATGAACATGCAACAAGAGAGGAGGAGCCTGAGACCTAACCCCTTTGAGTTCTGAATCAGCCATGGATTGTATATGCTTATGGGGGAGAGTGAAACCTCATCTTATTTAAGCCACTGTTATTTTGAGTTTTGTAACAGCAGCTGAACCTGTATTCTCTCAAGTATAAGATATATGGAGTACCCTGTTCTAGATTTCTCTTCTGAGCTCCAAATCCATGTATGTACTTGGTGTCTGGAGATCTCTACCTATGGTATTGTAAGTACAAGATTAGAGCCAGAACTGGTTAGATCCCCTCCCACCACAGTGTCCTCCTCCCTTACCTTCCTGGGGTCCATTAACAATCAACTGAAACAGGATCCAGGCTACTCCTGGCTGAGGTGCAGAGCTCAGCTCCTTGCATACTTGGAGGGATGGAGAACTTCAAGGAGTTAATGTTCATGAGGTAATATCCTCAAATTTTTTATTTTTAGGCTAATAGAGCAGGAAAGAAGTTATGAGTCTTCAGGGAGGATAACGGGGATGAGTAGAAGTAGATTATGGGGGAAAAGGATGGTGGGAGTGGGAGCTTAGATGGGCAGAAGACTAAGGTCTGAAGTTGAAGCTGTTTCCATGGTCAGGCCTGGGTAACAGGGTGCAGGACAAAGGTATGGAGTGAGTCCTTCTCTCTGCTTTTTGAATGAGCCAGCCCTGCTCTGGCATATACAAGATAGGTAGTAGGGAGTATCAGGGGATAACATCTTTGGTGTGAACCTTGGCACTTTATGATGGGGACCACTGGGAGGCTCAATTAGGAAGGGTCCTTATGGCAGAAATGATGCTATAAAGGCATATAGAATGATTACATTTCTCAGCCTCCTAGTAGGTGATACCATAATTCTAAGTTATAACCAAAAGAAAGTGGACAGTAGTGATATGGTCTACTTCTAGGTCTCACCTCCTTCATATTCCATTCATTTTCTACATCCTCTCTTTCCTCTGTTGACTGGATAATGGTAGGGTGATCTTAAAGCCACAGGATGGTGGCAGCATAGGGTGTGAAAATTAAGTTTGCAAACTTCTTACAACGATGTTGCTAACCTTGTTTGATATCAGAGGGATTACTCATTATGAATGTATACCAACTGGACAAACACTTAACCAAGTTTACTAATTGGAAGTGCTGAAAAGGCTACATGAAAAAGTTAGACGACCTGAACTTTTCACTAACAATTCATGGCTCTTGTATTATGACAATGTACCATCTCACACAGCACTGTCTGTGAGGGAGTTTTTAGCCAGTAAACAAATAACTGTATTGGAACACCCTCCCTATTCACCTGATCTGGCCCCCAGTGACTTCTTTCTTTACCTGGAGATAGGGGAAATATTGAAAGGAAGACATTTTGATGACATTCAGGACACCAAGGGTAATACAATGACAGCTCTGATGGCCATTCCAGAAAAATAATTCCAAAATTGCTTTGAAGGGTGGACTAGGCGCTCACATTGGTGCATAGCTTCCCAAGGGGAGTACTTCAAATGTGATCATAGTGATATTTAGCAATGAGGTAAGTCACACTTTTTCTAGGATGAGTTCATGAACTTAATTGTCTGACCTCGTATGTACCATCTTTTCTTTATCCATTTATCCATTGATGGACACCAAGTTTGCCTCCGTATCTTGGTTATTATAAATAATGCTGCAAAGAACATATGGATATTCATGTCCCTTTTAAGTAGTCTTTTAGGTTTCTTCAGAAAAATACTGAAAAGTGGAATTACTTCTTTGTTTCTTTTTATGGCCATTTTTTTAAAGTCTATTTTGCCTGGTATAAGTATTGCTACCTCATCTTTTTAGTTTTAATTTTTTTTTTATTTTCATGAAATATTTTTTTGTATCCCTTATTTTCAGTTTGTGTTTTCTATCAGAAGTGAGTCTGTTGTAGGCCGCATATATAAGGGTCTTGTTTTCTTATCAATTTAACCACCCTATGTCTTTTGATTGGAGCATTTAGTCCATTGACATTTAAGGTAATCGTTGATAGATATGTAGTTATTGTCATTTTATCATTCATGTTTTTAATTTTTTTTCATCTTAAACAAGTCGCTCAAGATTCCTTGTAATACTGGTTTGGTGGTGATGAGCTCCCTTAGCTTTATCTTGTCTGGGAAACTATTTATCTGTTTTTCAGTTATGAACAATAGCTTTACTGGGTAGAGTAATCTTGGTTGTAGGTCCTTGATTTTCATCACTTTGCATATTTTGTGCCAATCCTTTCTGGCCTTTAAAATTTCCATGGAGAAATCAGCTGACAGTCTTATGGGAGCTCCTTGCAGGTAACTAACTTCTACTCTTGCTGCTTTTAAGATTCTCTCTTTGTTTTTAACCTTTGGAATTTTAATTATAATGTGTCTTGGTGTGGGCCTCTTTGGGTTCATCTTGTTTGGGATTCTATGCTTCCTGGGTTTAAATGTCCATTTCCATCACCAGATTAGGGAAGTTTTCTGTCATTATTCTTCAGCTAGGTTTTCAATTCCTTGCTCTCTCTCTTCTCCTTCTGGTACTCCTATGATGTGAATGTTGATATGCCTGATGTTATCCCAGAGACCCCTTAAATTGTCCTCCATTTTATTGGTTCCTTTTTTCTTCTTGCTTTTTGATTGGGTGTTTTCTGCTACCTTATCTTCTAAATTGTTGATTCGATCCTCTGCTTCATCTAATCTGTTGATTTTCTTTAATTATTCTTTATTTCAGTTATTGTATTCTTTATTTCTGACTGGTTCTTTTTATGTTTTCTATCTCCACTTTTATGTTTCCTATCTCTTTGTTGAAGTTCTCCCTGAGATCATCGAGCATCCTTATATTCAGTTTTTTTTTTTTAATTTATTGGGGTGACAATTGTTAGTAAAATTACATAGATTTCAGGTGTACAATTCTGTATCACATCATCTATAAATCCCATTGTGTGTTCACTGTTTGGAACTCTGCATCTGGTCAATTGTTTTTCTCTATTTTTTTTTAGCTTTTCTCTGGAGTTTGTCTCAGTTCTTTCATTTAGAACATATTTCTTTGTCTCCCATTTTGGCTACCTCCCTGTGTTTCTTTCAATGTATCAGGCAGAGCTGCTATGTCTCCCAGTCTTAGTAGACATTTGGTAATATGAGGTCTGACGGTTAGGTTTGTGAACTCAAAGTGCTACATAGCTTATTGCTGAATATCACTATGTTCACCTTCAAAGTACTCCCCTTGGGAAGCTATGCACTGATGCCTGTACCTATTCCACACTCCAAAGCAATTTTGGAACTCTTTTTCAGGAATGGCCATAGAGCTGTCATCAGATTACCCTTGATGTCCTGAATGTCATCAAAATATCTTCCTTTCGATATTTCCCTTATCTTTGAGTAAAGAAAGAAGTCATTGGGGACTAGATCAGGTGAGTAGGGAGAGTGTTCCAAGTTAGTTATTTGTTTACTGGCTAAAAACTCCCTCACAGACAGTGCCATGTGAGCTGGTGCATTGTGATGCAAGAACCATGAATTGGTGAAAAGTTCAGGTCATTTTCATCTAACTTTTTCATGCAGCCTTTTCAGCACTTCCAAATAGTAAACTTGGTTAACTGTTTGTCCAATTGGTATAAATTCATAATGAATAATCCCTCTGATGTCAAAAAAAAAAGTAAGCAAAATCATTCAACTCTTGATTTGGACTGATGGAAATTTTTTGGTCGTGGAGAATTGGTTGACTTCCATTTTGCACTTTGATGCTTTGTTTCAAGGTCATATTGGGACACCCAAGTTTCATCAGCAGTGATAACATGACCCATAATATCGTCTTGCCTCTCCAAAAGGTCTTGGCAAACTTTGACTCTCCTTTGCTCTTGTTCACTGGTGAGCTCCTTCAGGACCATTTTTGCACACACTTTTCTCATGCCTAGATTTTCAGTTAAGATTTTCCTAACTGTTTCTCTATCGATATTTACTTGGTTTGCTACACTTCTCATAGTCAGTCGACGATTTTGATGCACAATTTGATGAATGTTTGTAATGTTTTCATCAGTTCTGCTCGTTACTGGCCACCCTGAGCTCTCTTCATCAGTGACGCATTCTTTCCCCTCAGAAAAATGTTTAATCAATTTGTACACTGTCATTTTCTTCATGGTATTATCCCCATAAACTTGGACTAACATGTCCCTGATTTCACTTCCACTCTTGCCAAGTTTAACAAGAATTTAATGTTTGTTCATTGCTCTAATTCAAGCTTAGATATTCTTGTGATGGCACACAAAAACATGCAACAACAACAATAATGAATGTCACTCAGTAAGACACCGCCACACATAACATGAACACAGCTGTGAGACACAGACATACTAAAGTTATGAAAACTTACTGAGCTGTTCATACAGTGCTGCCAATGTAAACACATGGTGGCAAGTTTGCAAACTTGTGAGAGGAGGCAACTGAATTGTGAGAGAAGGCAAGCACAGCATTTACCTACGCTATCTTCACTGTAAGTGTCCTGTGTGGCCCAGCGGCACAGTCTTCCAGGTCACCTGAGCCAGGTGCTGCAGGTGTGCCCCTTGTGTGGGATGTGTGTGCCCTCCTGTTATAGTTGAGCCTTGAATGCTGTTGGCATGTTAATGGGAAGGATTGTCCCTCAGGCTGATTGTTTGTGAGGACTGGCTCTGGTATAGTGGAGGTGCTGTTGTGCAGGACTGACCCTACCAAGGAGGATTTGCTTTAGCAGGGCCCTGGTGCCTGCACAGTCTGCCCTTTGGGGGAGTTATTTGTGGTCTGGTTGGTGCTCTGCTGTGGTATGAAGCTGGTCATCCAGTGTGTTGCTTTTTGGGCCTCTTGGAATGGGCTTTTGCAAGAGAAGGTCAGCTGCTGCCTGTGCCCTGACTGGTGCCACTTGATATAAGCTGCCAAGTTATCTGCAGATGGTTGCCATTTATGCCGGGCTTGGAGATGCCTGGGAGAGGCTAAGCTGCAAACTGAGGCTGGCTGCCACTAGTGCTAGGCTTGGAGCTATTTGGGAAAAGGTACAGGGCACGCTGAGGCCAGATGCTGTTTGTTTGTGGTTTGTGAAACTTGGAGATATTTTAGGAAAGTTAGCAGCATGAGGCAAGACAGGCCATTTGTATGGAAAAGGCACAGGAAGTGGCTTTGGTGGGCCTGCAAGCTGGATGGGGTTGAATCTCAGGGAATCACCAGGGCAGGGCAAACCGTGTTGGCTAGGTTGATGGAGGCTCAGATTTGGCCTCCACCTGGGTCTGCACACTGGGTGGGGAAAGAGCTCAACAAATAAATAATGGATTCCACCAGCACTTCTGAATGAGAGAAAGACACCTCTCCAGCCCTCACCCTGAAACCAGCCAATTCAGTTCCTCCTTGTATGTCCCTGGTATTTTTGAGCAGCTGTCCTAGTGCTAGAGCTCATAGCAAGTGAGTCTGTCAGTGAGTATGTCCATGCATAGTCCCTTTAAGAGGAATTCCTGCAACTCCAGTAGACCTCTGTCTCACTCAGCCACAATCTCTGCTGGTTTTCACAGTCAGAAGCCATGGGGACTTCTCTTCCCAGCCCTGGAATCCTGGGCTGGGGAGCCTGGTGTGGGGCTGGGATGCTTTGCCCCTTTGAGGGACTTCTGCAGCTGATAGATCCCTTCCAATTTTTAACTACAACATTTGTGGGTGTGGGACCAGCCCATTCCATGTCTCTGCCCCTCCTACCAGTCTTGACATGGCTTCTTCTGTGTATCTTTAGTTATAGGACTTCTATTTAGCTAGACTTCAGGTGATTCCCAGTCATGGTTATTCTGTAGTGTAACTGTAATTTTGATGTTGTGAGACGAGGCAAGAACAGCATTTACCTACTCTATCTTCACCAAAAGCCAGGTCAATTTTTGTGTAAGATGTGAAACCTAGTTCAAAATTCAGTTTTTTTGCCTATGGATGCCAATTGCTCCAGCATCATCTATTGAAAATTTTCCTCCATTTAATTGCTTTCATATTTTTGTCAAAATCAGTTAGGTATATTTGTGTAGGTCCAATTCTAGGTTCTCCAGTCTGTTTCATCAATCTATTATTATTATTGTTTCAATGATCCCTCTGCTGATATCACACAATTTTGATTATTATAGCTATGCAGTCATTCAAGATTATAGTCATAAATCTTAAAATTGAGTAGACTGATTCTTTCTACTTTATTCTTTTTCAAAATTGTTTTTGGGGAGAATTAACATTTCTACTATATTGATTCTTCCAATCCATGAATATGGTAAGTCTTTCTATTTATTTAGAGCTTTGATTTCTTTCATCAAAGTGTTGTATAGTTTTCAGCATGCAAATCTTGTACATGTTTTGCTAGATTTACAGGTAAATAATTTTTTGAGTGATTGTATATAGTATTGTTATTTTTAATTTTGGTGTCCACATATATATTGCTAGTATATAGCAATACAATTGATTTTTTGGTATTGTTTGTCTTGTATACTGTGACCTTGCTACACTCATTTATTAGTTTTAAGAATCTTTTTTCTATTCTTAATTGAAAATTTTTTTTTTTTTTTGTAGATTCCTTGGGACTTTCTACATAGATAATCATGTCACCTGTCAATAAGGACAGTTTTATTTCTTCCTTTCTGATCTTATTCTTTTATTTCCTTTCTTGCTTCATTGCACTGACTAGCTCTTCCGGCAATGTGTTGAAGAAGAGTGGTAAGAGTACAAATCTTTGCCTATTTCACAATTTTAGAGGGAAAGTATTCAGTCTTTTACGATTAAGTACAATATCAGCTGTAGGATTTTGTTGATGCTCTTTATCACATCTCCCACTATTCCTACTTTTCTGAGACTACTTTTTTTTTTTACATTAATGAGCATTGAATTTTATCAAATCCCTTTTCTGCATTGATTGATATAACCACCTGATTTTTCTTCCTCAACCTGTTAATATCTTGGATTGTACTGATTAATTTTCAAATATTAAACCAATTTTGCCTGTCTAGAATACACTTCATTTGTGGCATAATTCCTTTTCAATATTACTGAATTCTATTTACTAACGTTGTTAAGGATTTTTACATCTAAATTCATGAGGGATATTGGTCGGCAGTTTTTTGTTTTTTTCGTGCTGTTTTTGTCTAGCTTTGGTATCAGGGTAATACTAGCTTCAAAAAAAAAATGGAAATATTCCCTCCTTATCTGTTTTCTAGAAGAGGTTGTATAGAATTTGTGTTAATTCTTTAAACATTTGGTGGAATTCTCCAGTGAAGCCCTCTGGACCTAGAGATTTATTTTTTAGGAGTTTTAAAATCATGAATTCAATTTTCTTGGTAGTTACAGGGCTATTCAAATGAAATTCTACTTCATTTAGGGTGAGTAGTGGTTGTTTATGTTTTTCAAGGAATTGGTCTATTCTGCCTAAGTTGTCAAATGTATGTATGTAGAGTTGTTCATAGTACTTCTTTGTTATCCTTTTGATGTCTGTGGGGACTGTAGTGATATCTCTTGTTTTATTACTGATATTGGTAATTTTTTTTGACAGTCTTGCTAGAGGTTTGTTAATTTTATTGATGTTTTCAAAAGTACAAGCTCTTTGTTTCATTGATTTTTGTTTATTATTTTTTCTCTCTTTTTTTTCTATTTTACTGTCACGTTATTTATTTATTTTTTAATTTATTGGGGTGACAATTGTTAGTGAAATTACAACATTTATACATAAAGACACGTGTGCTCCAATGTTCATTGCAGCTTTGTTTACGGTGGCCAAGACATGGAAACAACCAAAATGTCCTTCGATAGATGAATGGATAAAGAAGTTGTGGTATATATACACAATGGAATACTATCCGGCGGTAAGAAAAGATGATATAGGAACATTTCCTCCTTTTTTTTAAAAAAAAAAATTTATTGGGGAATATTGGAGAACAGCGAGTTTCTCCAGGGCCCATCGGCTCCAAGTCATTGTCCTTCAATCTAGTTGTGGAGGGCGCAGCTCAGCTGCAAGTCCAGTCACCGTTTTCAGTCTTTAGTTGAAGGGGGCACAGCCCACCATCCCATGGAGGAAAATTAATAGGCAACCTTGTTGTTGACAGTTCGTGCTCTAACCAACTGAGCTATCCAGCTGCGCCTCCAGAAGCTCAGTGGCAACTCATTGTCTTCAATCTAGTTGTGGAGTGCGCAGATCACTGGCCCATGTGGGAATTGAACTGGCAACCCTGTTGTTCAGAGCTCGTGCTCTAACCAACTGAGCCACTTGGTCGCCCCCCTCCTTCTTCTTGCTTTGGGTTTATTTTGCATTTCGTTTTCTAGGTTCTTGATGTGTGAGCTTAGTTTATTATTATTATTTTTTTTAACAGGACTTTTTTTTTTTTTTTAAATTGGGGAACAGTGTGTACTTCCAGGACTTTTTTCCAAGTCAAGTTGCTGTCCTTGCAATCTTAGTTGTGGAGGGTGCCGTCCAGCTTCAAGTTGTTTTCCTTTCAGTCTTAGTTGTGGAGGGCGCAGCTCAGCTCCAGGTACAGTTACCATTGCTAGTTGCAGAGGGTGCAGCCCACCATTCCTTGTGGGAGTCGAACTGGCAACCTTGTGGTTGAGAGGACACGCTCCAACCAACTAAGCCATCCAGGAGCTCAGCGGCAGCTCAGCTCAAGGTGCCATGTTCAATCTTAGTTGCAGGGGGCGCTGCCCACCATCCCTTGCAGGACTCGAGGAGTCGAACAGGCAACCTTGTGGTTGAGACCCACTGGCCCATGTGGGAATCAAACCAGCAGCCCTCAGAATTAGGAGCACAGAGGTCCAACTGTCTGAGCCACTGGGCCGGGCCTGAGCTTAGATGATTGATTTGAAACATTTCTTCTTTTCTAATGTATGCATTTTAGTGCAATCAATTTCCCTTTCAGTACTGCTATAGCTGCATCTCACAAATTTTTATATGTTGTATTTTTGTTTTCATTCAGTTCAATGTATTTTTTAAATTTGTCTTGATACTTCTCCATTACTTAGAAGCGTGTTCCAAAAGTTTTCTGTTATCTTTCTGTTGTTGGGTTCTATTTTGATTCCATTGTAGTTGGAAAACACACTCTGTATGATTTCACTTCTCTTGTGTTCTATTTAATCTGTAACCTTCTCTTATGGCCTAGAATATGGTCTATTTTGATATATGTTCTGTGGACACTTGAAAAAAACGTGTTTCCTGATGTTGTTGGATGAAATGTTCTGTAAATGTACATTTACATTATTTTATCTTCTCTCATTTAAATACAATTGTCTTAAATATTTTTTTCCACATACATGTAGAACCACATCAATGTTAAAATTTTTGTTTCAACCATAAAACATAATTTTAAAAACTCAAGAGAAAAAGGAAAGCCTAACCTGCCTACTTATATTTTTGCTTATTGTGGTCTTCCTTCCTTCCTGATACTCCATGATTCCTTCTTTTATCATTTTCTTTCTGTTTAGAGAACTTCCTTTAGTCATTCTTTTAGAGTAGGTCTGCTAGTGACTAATTATTTTAGTTTTCCCTCACTGAGCATGTCTTGATTTCCCCGTCATTCTCAAAGGGTAGTTTTGTTATCTCTATAGATTTGATGACCCTATAGTTTTGCCTATCCTGGACATTTCATTTAAATGGAATCATATAATATATAGTCCTTTGTTACTGGTTTCTTTCACTTAGCATAGTCTTCTCAAGATTTATCAATGTCATAGCATGTATCAGCACTTAATTTCTTTTCATTGCAGAATAATATGGATATACTACATTTTATTTATCTATTCATCAGTTGATGGACATTTGGGTTCTTTATACTTTTTAGTTATTGTAAATAATACTACCATGAACATTTCTGTGTGAGTTGTTTTTGGATATATGCTTTCATTTCTCTTGCATTTATACCTAGGAATGGAATTGCTGGATTATATGGTAATCATGGTAAACAAACAGTCTTTTCCAAAGTGGCTGCACCATTTTACATCCCCACCAGCAATGCATGAGTGTTGCAATTTTTCAAAATCCTTATCAATACTTCATATTATCTGTCCTTTTTATTATAGCTGTCCTAGTGGGTGTGAAATTATATCTCATTGTGGTTTTGATTTGCATTTTTCTGATGACTAATGATGTTTAGTATCTTTTTATGTGCTTTTTTGCCATTTGTATATCTTCTTTGGTGAACTGTCTATTCAAATGCTTTACTCATTTTTAAATTAGAGTATCTTTTTTGTTATTGAGTTATAATAGCTCTTTATATATTCTAGATACAGTTCCATTCCTGGATATATGATTTGCAAAGATTTTTTTCCTTTCCATGGATTGTCTTTGTACTTTCTTGATGGTGTTCTTTAAAGCATGAAAGGTTTTAATTTTGATGATGTTCAACTTATCTATTTTTTCTTTTGCTGCTTGTGCTATCTAAGAAAGTATTGTCTAATCCAAGGTCATGAAGATTTATGCTTATATTTTCTCGAGTAGTTTTATTGTTTTAGCTCTTACATTTAGGTTTTTGATTCATTTGGGGCTAATTTTTATACAGGGTATGAGGTAGTAATCCAATTTTGTTCATTGTGGATATCCAGTTGTTTCTATACCGTTTTTTGGAAAGATGATTCTTTACCCATTGAATTGTCTTGGCACCCTTACTGAAAATCATTGGCTGTAAATGTGAGGATTTATATCTGAATTCTTAATTCTATATCCCTGATCTATATGTTCTACATTATATTTTAAGCTCCTCAGGGCAGGGGCCTGCCTTATTCATTTTCATATTTCTGACATCTGTTAGAGTCTGGATAAATGTAGGTAAGTCAAAGTAAGTCTGTTGACCTGAATAGAAAACAGGAGTGCCTGCCTTGTGTCTGGTGAAGGATGAGAGGCAGAGAGATGATACTGCCACAGCTGAGCATCAGTTGTTTAAAATGCAACAGCACAGTACCTGGCAAGTGTGAGGCAATCTGAGAAGTTAGCCTGATTTTCTCAGGCCAGGTGAGAACTTGGCAAAGGACAAAAGGGCAGTTATGGGCTGTTTTCTTCCTATGTAAGTAGTGGTTATGAGAGAGAGAAGTAGACATAACAGGGTTCACCAATGAGAGGATAGAGAGACATGTGTATATGTGTGCTCAAATGGAGAGTGTAATGCAGGGAAATACTATTCCCTATCACCTGAGAGAGCCAAGGAGGGGTCTGGGTGACAATTGTTTTCCCTACAGAGATTTCTTCCTGTTGTTGTAAACAATTGCTGCGAACATTTGTGGGACAGAAAAAACAGGGCAACCCATGGCAAAATACACGCTCACATACACAGCTCCCACACACAGGTGAGGGCCCCTTTTTTGGGAAGAGCTTATTGTGTAAGAATACCTAGTATCTCTATTGCATTCTTGGCTTTCTCTTTGGTTTTCACACATTGTCCATTCTCTGCTCTGCTGTGGTCATGAGGCAATGGGGTCTGGACAAAGTACTTTCCTGAGGTGCAGCTTTATCATCTTTATAATACAGATGTGAAATGCTTGCCCCCAACATTTTAACCCATGGACTTTGGAGAACCTTGACATTCAGTATCAAGGGGAGAACAAAACAGATGGAGATGGGAGATTGCTGGGCGGGGGGCGGGGGAAGGCTGAGCCTGAGCAGCAGGTAAATAATGGAAGCAATTATGTGTAAAGAGCCTCCAATACCTCCCAAATGGAGCCCAACGTCATGTTGTTATTCTCAGTGGAGGCTAAGACAGCATTCTCACAATGTGCTAATATCAGGAGGCTCAGTAGTAAGCAATAGTTTTCATCAATCAGGTCTTTAAGCTTACTCATTGCCTTTTAGAAAGTTTAAGTTGAAAGTAGGAATAGAGTCAGGCAGAAGGAGGGTGGGCTGGGATGTGAGCTCAGAACTCAACTATGTTAAGCCCTTTACAGTGGGCATATAAAGTGGAAGTGTGGGCATGACACAAGCTTTGGAGATTGTGGGGACATCAAAGCCAGTTTTCCTTCTACACAATTCAGATGCACTCTGGTTCATTTCATACCTTCTGGGCTGTACAGATGGGCTGCAGACCTGGAGTCCCAGAGTCCCAGAGGCTGGAATGGATCAGAAGAACCTGAATTTACCATATCCTACCTCCTTGGAGGAGGTTGGGAGCTTTCTCAGACCAATTTTTTTCTCTCTCCCATGCTGTAGTGCTAAGGCTTTTACCACTTTCTCCCAATTAAACCCTCAGCTGTGGGGAAGACATTTCAGACACCTGGCCTTTCTTCTCCACCTCCCTATTCTCTTGTTAGTATGTGATTTCTGGGGCACAGGCCCTAGGGATATCATCTTACATGACTAACGTACTTTCTACCTTTCATTGTTGCTGCATGGAGCATCTCCTCCAGGCCTCATAGCAAACTTGCATGTTGAGGCACAGAGAAGCCCATCACAAGCAAACTGATAAGGCCACTAGGATTACAACTCAGGGGTCTGGATGCCCAATTTCTACTTTTCTCTTTTTAGTATACCTCATTCACTAAATAGAATAATTGCTCAAATAATCACTGCCATTCTTTCTCACTATTCTTTCCCTTCACCTCACCTGCTCATTCATGGAGTCTATTAAAGATTTTTAAGAATGATGGGTGGACTGCTGGAGAGAGACTTTTCCTTAGGGACCTGGAATTTAAATTGAGTTCCTCCAGCTTGGAATGGCTGGCACAGGCACAATCTGGGATATTCTGAGCATTGAAAAGAATAATGAGTACAGTGATTGTGATACATTGAACAAATACATATTCATCAGATCATGGTGATAGATAGATAGATAGATAGATAGATAGATAGATAGATAGATAGATCAAAGATAGATAACTGTATGGAGAGAGAGAGAGAGAAACTTATTTGCCACCATTGAAGGTGACTATTGAACAAATGCTTTATTCAGGAAATTAGTCATTAAAAAGAAAAAAATTAAGCATTTACCCTGACTTTTTAGGAGGAGTTGTAGTTAATTCCCGTTGATGAGAAAAATCCCTTCTTTGGGAAGAACATTAGCCAATGAATATAGAAGGAATGATAGAATTTTTGAAATCATCGTTCTGAAATATTCAAATCAATAACTGACTCAGGCCGAGGGCATCAGTAAGAGTTCAGTGTGTCAGGGGACAGGTTGTTAATGAACGAGATCTTCCAGGGATCAAAACGGCGCACAGATACCTGCTGATTGTAGACCAGGGAGGATGCAACTTTTCAATGGCCAGCCGGGCAGGGGTCACCTTCCTCAGGTAACGAAAATGAATGCAACAGCCGGGCATTATGTGTATTCTGATGTGATGGAATATGAAGCTGGTAGCATAACCTATTATGTTCTATTAGTTATCCATTGATGCATGTATTATTATGTGCAGGCTACTGTAACGAAATTACCACACACTGGGTAGTTTAAAAATAATAGAAATTGATTTCTCACAGTTCTGGAGGTTGGAAGTCCAAGATCACGGTGCTGGCTGTTTCAGTTTCTGGCGAAAGCTCTCTTCTTGGTTTGGAGATGGCTGCCTTCTTGCCATCTTCACATGGTAGACAGAGAGAGAGCTCTCTCCTCTTCCTCTTCTTATAAGGCCACAGTTTTGCTGTTATGACCTCATTTAACCTTAATTACCTCTTAATGACCTTATGTTAGGATACAGTCTCATTAGGGTTAGGGCTTCAACACATGAATTTTGTAGGAAGGGACACACAATTTAGTCCACAGCAATGCATGACAAAATACCCTAAAAATTAGTGTCCTAAAACAATAAATATTTATTACCTCACAGTTTCTGTGGGTTAGGAATCCAGGCACAGTTTAACTGGTGGCTTCTGGCTCAAGGTCTCCCATGAAGCTGCAGTCAAGCTATTGGGTGGGGCTGTGGTCTCACCTAAAGACTTGGTGGGGTGGGGTGGGGTTGGAAGATCAGCTTCTAAGCCCACTGACATGGTTGTTGGCAGATCTCAGTCCCTTGCTGTATGTACCCCTCCCTCCATAGTGCTGTCTTATGTCATGGCATCTATCTTCCTCCAGGATGTGCCATCTAAGAGTAAATGAGAGAGAAGACCCATCACAGAAGCCACAGTTTTTTGATAATCTGATCTCAGAAGTAACATTCCATTACTTCTGCTATATTCTATTTATTAGAAGTGAGTCACAAAGTCCAGCCCCTGCTCAAGGAGAGGGGACTATATCAGAATGTGAATACCAAGAGGACCAGATCATTGGGGGCCATCTTGGAGGCTGCCTCAAATGTTTTCTTACCAAAAATCTTTGACTTGAGGCTAATCAAGCTCAGGATCTAATGTTCAATTGATGGCAAATACAAAAAACACAGCAAGTTAAATAGTACCATAAGGAAATAATCAGATAAGCCCCAAAAGTGGGATTCTCCAAGATCATCAACTCAATCATTCAAAAAATAAATGTCATGACAAAAAAAGGTAGAGGGGCTATTTTAGATACAATAAGGCTGAACAGACATAACAACCAAACGCAATGGTTTACCTTTGGAGTCTTCTATTAAACAACAACTGTTGAATGGTATTGGTATAAAAACAGATACATAGATCAATGGAACAGAATAGAGAGCCCAGAAATGAATCCATGCCTATATAGTCTTTTAATTTATGACAATGGAAGCAAGAATTTACACTGGGGTAAATACAGTCTATTTAATAAATGGTGCTGGGAAAAATGGACAGACACATGCAAAAAAAAAAAAAAAAGAAACTGGACCACCTTTTTATACCATATACAAGAAAAAAATCAAAATGGATTAAAGACTTAAATGTAAGTCCTGAAACTGTAAAACTCCTATAAGAAAATATTGGAAATAAATTCACAGATATTGCCCTTAGTATTTTTTTTCTTTAATTAAAGTTTATTGGGGTGACAATTGTTAGTAAAGTTACATAGATTTCAGGTGTACCAATCTGTATTACATCATCTATAAATCACATTGTGTGTTCACCACCCGGAGTCAGTTCTCCTTCCATCAACAACAAAAAAAACAAACAACCTAATTGAAAAATGGGCAGAGGACCTGAAGAGACATTTCTCCAAAGAGGACATACAAATGGCAAACAGACATATGAAAAAATGCTCAACATCATTAATCATCAGAGAAATGCAAATAAAAACCACAATGAGATATCACCTCACCTCAGTCAGAATGGCTATCATCAACAAGACAAATAGTAACAAGTGTTGCAGAGTCTGTGGAGAAAAAGGAACTCTCATACACTGTTGGTGGGAATGCAGACTAGTGCAGCCGCTATGGAAAGCAGTGTGGAGGTTCCTCAAAAAATTACGAATAGAATTACCATATGACCCAGCAATCCCTCTCCTGGGTGTCTACCCAAAAAATCTGAAAACATTTATCCATAAACAAACATGTGCTCCAATGTTCATTGCAGCTTTGTTTATGGTGGCCAAGACATGGAAACAACCAAAATGTTCTTCGATAGATGAATGGATAAAGAAGTTGTGGTATATATACACAATGGAATACTATTCGGCGGTAAGAAAAGATGATATAGAAACATTTGTGACAACATGGATGGATCTTGAGAGTATAATGCTAAGCGAAATAAGTCAGACAGAAAAAGCAGAGAACCATATGATTTCACTGATATGTGGTATGTAAACCAAAAATAACAAAAGAACAAGACAAACAAATGAGAAACAAGAACTCATAGACAAGACAATAGTTTAGTGGTTACCAGAGGGTAAGGGGTGTGGGGGGTGGGAGATGTGGGTAAGGGGGATCAAATATATGGTGATGGAAGGAGAACTGACTTTGGGTGGTGAACATTCAATGGGATTTATAGATGATGTAATACAGAATTGTACACCTGAAATCTATGTAATTTTACTAACAATTGTCACCCCAATAAATTAAAAAAATAAAAAATAAAAAAAAATAAAGGTGCCAAAAAAAAATAAAATAAATTGAGACCAAAAAAAACAAACAAACTACCTTATGACCCAGAAATTCCACTCTTGGGTATCTATCCAAAGAAATCCAAAACACTAATTTGAAAAATATATGCATCCCTATGTTTATTGCAGTGCTATTCACAATAGCCAAGATATGGAAACAACTGAAATGCCCATTAATAGACGATTGAAAAAAGAAACTGTGGTACATTTATACAATGGATTAGTACTTGGCTATAAAAAAGAATCAAATCTTACCATTTGCAACAACATGGATGGAAATTCAGAATACTATGCTGTGGGGACAGAGTCCCAGAGAGCAGTTTCTAGACTCTCGGCCTCATGTGGAAAAGTCCTGACTCAGGTAGTAGATGGCCATCAGCTGTGATTAGTTGGCCATCAGCTGTGATTGGTTAGCCATTAGCCACTGATATAACTGCTGTGGCTGAGTTGGCAAGCACGGATTGCAGCTAGCAAGTGGGGTTGCTTTGTTAGCAGAGAAACCGACAGAGGATTACAGCTAGCAAGTGGGTTGGAAGGCAGAGAAGCAGCTGGCAGATTGTGGATTGTGTACCTCCTGCTTCCCGTGTCTCCAAACCAGCCACCAGCATGACTATAGTGGTATGACTCTCCTATCTGTGGCTCCGTTGGTGTCCTTTTTGGCCTCACCATATCCTGTGTTCTTGTGCAGGGAGCAGGACCAGAGACCCTGTGTCATGCAGGGTGTTATGCGGGGTCTCAACTCCCACTCCCTGCATAAGAACGCGTGATATGGTGAGGCCTAAAAGGAACACCCACAGAGTTACAGATAGGGGAGTCATACCACTATATTCCCGCTGGCGGCTGGGATGCAGACACAGGAAGCAAGAGCCACACGATCTGTGACTTCCTGTCCGCTTCTCTGTCAACGAACCTCACTTGCTAATGGCAATCCGCCATACTAACTGCAATCCACACCTCTCTGCAATCCACGCTTGCTAGCTTAGCCACGGCAGTTATATCAGTGGCTAATGACTAACCAGTAACCTCTGATGGCCAACTAGTCAGAGGTGATGGCCATCTACTACCCGAGCCAGCACCTTTCCATGTGAGGCAGAGAGCCTGGAAACTGCTTTCTGGGGCTCTGTCCCTACATTCCCCCCCAACAGGGTCTGGCCTCACAATCTACATGACAAGCATCTTCCATGAGGGGCCCTGTGCCATATTAGCCTATAGGCTCCTACCGGTGGAAAGAAATAGTAGACTGAGGAACCAACGATGGCAAATCCCTTCCATCTAAGAGGATACATGCTAGCTTTCTGTCCCGGGAAAGGAGGGTCACTGCCACTGGCACCTTTCCCGGTTGGTGGTACTAGACCTTTATGGCAGTGCTTGGGGTCCCTTGCATAGTTTCAACATGTAACAGAACAGGGGACCCCATAATAGGTCATGGCGAGAGCACATAGGTTCCCCACAAAATCGTCCTAGCATCGGGATCTCCATATACCACAGTCAGTTGCGGTGGCCACTCGGCCACCACCCCGGGCATCACTTGCAAATCATGGGTGAAACCAGCCCCCCATGGGGCTATCAGGCCCAATCACCTACGTGGGGGCTTTTGACCCACCAGGGCCAAGTCCATTTGCTGCCGTTCCCCTGCTTTCAAGCATGTGGGTGCTGGCAGCAAAATGTTTCCATTTCTGCTGTAGCCTGGCCTTAACAGAGTCTCACCTGTAGTAACTTGTAACTGAATGGGAGCGGTCATTTGATGTAACAGAGCTTCTACTGGTGCCGGCCCTCCCTTCGTGGTCTCTCATTCAGGATTCTCAGGACGTCCCATAGACCCGAGGCCCAGTTGCGCATCATGGGAGGGTGTTTTGACACCCAGAAGCCTTGCTTCAAAAGGCCATTGTAGCGTTCAGTCATGCCAGCTGCTTGTAGATTATACGGGGTATGAAACAACCATTGTACGTCTATCCTGGCAGCCCAGCGCTGCACTTCTAGCCCGTAAAATGGGTACCCCTGTCACTTTCAATGACTTGGGGGCACCCATAGAGGGCGCACAGCCGTGTAAGAGTGACCACTGTATGCCGCTGATCTGCAGCCAGACGCAGCCAAGCAAACATCAAACCCATAGCAGTGTCCACTGCTATAAACGCATATATCACATTGTGGGCCGTAGGCAGGGGTCCAATGTAATCTGCTTGCCAGCGAGTGAGGAGCACCCTCCCTCATGTAATCTCCTGTGTCTCCCAGGGGAGCCTCCACCTTTGGGGGTTGTCCTGGGCACAGACGGCACAGTCATAACAGGCATCTGCTATCTCCTGCCATTTCAAAGGCAGACCCCAGCGTCTGCTCACCTGCCACATGGTTCGGCTTCCGGCGTGCTGCAATTTCCTATGCAGCCAATGGGCCACATCAGTGGCAGGAGCCCGTTCTAACCATCGGACCCGTGCTAGGGCATCTGCTTCATCATTACCTGGGGACACTAAGGGGGAGTGACCTGTGACATGCATTAGGGTCACCTCCTTTCTCTGTCCTAGGTCCCAGATGTCCTTCCAAATGGCTTGACCCCACAGTGGACGATGTCCTACCAACCAGTTTTGGTATTTCCACGTGGGGAGTCACAGCATTAGGCCCCAGAACACCACCCAGCTGTCAGTACAAATAACTAGGGGCCCGGGCTTGTGGCTGGTTATCATCCACACAGCCCGTAGCTCAGCCCACTGGCTACTCTGGCCCGTCCCAGTATCAAACCAAGTGGTGTCTGTTTTGGGCTGCATACTAATAGCCGTCCAAACAGCTGCAGCCCCTCGGCTAGAACCATCGGTGAACCAGGCATCCTCAGGTACTGGGGGCTGTCCTTCTTTGTAGGGCGAGGGCTCCAAGTCCTCCCCTCTAGGCAGAGCACTTGGCTCAGCCTGGACTACAAGCTCCACAGGCCCCAGGACCTGTTGTAGCTCTGTGCTCAAAGGGCTTGAACTAAGGGTGCTATGTTGCTCCAAGTGGGCACCCCACTTGGCGAGGGTGGTGGTCTGTGCCACCCCCGTTTTGGGTCCCTGGGTCCACGTACGGATCCACCCATTGATGGGATAGGTTGTTCGAACCAACACCCGTGCTGTTCCTGTGATGGCTTCTGTGGCCACTAGGGATGCGTACAGAAGCCAGCTGTTTCTCTACTAGAGAGTAGCGGACTTTTGCTCCTTTCCAAAATTGGGACCATAATCCCACTGGTGACTGGAGACACTCCTGCCGTTGCCAGAGGCCCAAACCATATCCCTTGGTTATGTGAACATCAAGTTCAAACAGGCAACCAGGGTCTACTACTTACAGATCCTGTGCCTGCTGCACTGCCCGTTTTGTGTTAACAAAGACTTGCTCTATAGCCTCTGTCCAATCCCATGAGGCCCCCTTTTTATCATGTTATACAAGGGCTTTGCCATTTGTGCTAAATGGGGTACAAATGCCTGCCAATACCCCAGCAGACCCAAACATGTCTGCAGTTGGGAGACTGGTCGGCCGGGGAAAGGCTTGTATTTTGTCAATAATCGCCTCAGGCATGACCTTTGTCTTATCCCACCACACAACACCCAAAAACTTGATGGATAAGCCAGGGCCTTGGACCTTTTTCTCGTTCACCACCCAGCCATGTGACTTCAGGAGAAGAGAGGGAGCTGCTTGCTCTAAATATCATGTTAATAAAATATCATCGACACAATGAAACAAGGCCACAGAGGACGGGCGATCCCAGTATGCCAAATCCTGGGCTACGAGCCCGTGGCAGATAGTGGGGCTGTGCAAGTATCCTTGCGGAAGGACTTGGAAAGTCCACTGCCGCCCATCCCAAGTAAAAGCAAACTGCTCTTGGCACTCGGGTGCAATGTCAAAAAGCATTGGCCAAGTCCACTACATAGTGATATGTTCCCAGGCGGACAGTCAGACGATCCATCAAATCATGAGTTGAAGGCACCACAGCGTGCAAAGGTGGCGTCACCTTATTTAACACCCAATAGTCCACAGTCATTCGCCAGGTCCCATCTGGCTTGTAGACAGGCCATACTGGGGAGTTAAAGGGACTGTGCGTTGGCCTCACAATATGCGCCTTCTCGAATTCCAATATTGTACGACCAACCTCCTCTTGTCCTCCTGACAGGCGGTACTGTCACACTGTAATCACACATCGGGGCTGTGGCAACACTTGAGGAGGGTGGTGAGCATGCCCGCGTGTCACCGCTTTCACCACCCGGATCCGGAGACGGAACTCTCCTACCGACGTCTGTAAGCTGAGGCCATGTAGCATGTCCACCCCTAGAATATACTCCGGAACGGGGGAGACATAAACCTTGTAGGTAGGAGACGGAAGCCTTCCTATACCCAGTGGTAAGGAAACGGCTTTTACAGTCACAGTCTTTCCCCCGTAGCCATCAATGCAGATTGCTGGTCCAGGGAACAGTTCTGGATTCCCATAAACAAGACTGCGGTCTGCGCCAGTGTCAACTAGAGCCAAAACCCTCTGCACATTAGAAGGGGACCAGTGTATAGACAGTTCCACGTGTGGCC
Organism: Rhinolophus ferrumequinum; assembly: GCF_004115265.2. NCBI lineage: Eukaryota > Metazoa > Chordata > Mammalia > Chiroptera > Rhinolophidae > Rhinolophus > Rhinolophus ferrumequinum. Next base: position 679,206 of record NW_022680423.1, read on the forward strand.
TCTGGTCCCCGCTCGTCCCCTCTGACCGGGTACATTGGCCCCACCCCTAATCAAACTGAAAGGAGTTGGCCTCAAGTGGCCTCATGAAGTCCTGGAGGGACACGGGTCATGCTTTCCTGGACTTTTCCTTTAGGCTTCACCAAAATTGCTGTTCCAGATTCAGCTGTTTCCAAAGTTCCAACAAGAGTGCATTGGGTGGTCGGTCTATTTTTAACCCAATCAACCACTGCTGCCACGAGATCATGCCACAAATGCATGTGTGTTACTCTCTGAGGCCCGTGACCTCGACACCTTATTTTTGATTTGGGCTTCCAGGTCTCGACTTCTCGGACCTCCTGTCTTAACTTACTTTGCCGCCGCTTTCAACATCCCCCAGGGCGGCCATGGCAATGGTCACTTCATGGATCTGCCGCCCCACATAAGGCGTAAAAATGGCAACCAAGGATCCACAAGCACTTACAGGGGCAGTATCCAAAACCAGATCTCTCATGCCTGTAGTAAAACATTCGTCATCCGGCCCCCGCATATTAGGGTTGAACATACCATATCTCATACCTATTTAACAGATGATTTGAGTAAGTTCCGTATATGACTGCCATTGACTCACAGTGTCTGGCAGCTCGCCAGCCTGTCCCCATACTGTGCGTACCGCAGCAGTGAGCCACTCCATTAGAGTGTGGATGCCCTGGTCTTGGGCCAACCTATGGCAATTCTGTAACCTTTGTCGCAGGGACAGACTGTCACAAAGACTAGCTTTTCCATCTCGCCTGGGGAGCAGAGAATGTCGTCTGCTCCCTCATCCCATAAACGTAGTAGCCAAGCCGAGACTGGCTCTCCAGGGTGCTGTCGGTACCGCCTCCCCAGCTCCTGCAGCTCAGTGGGAGTGTAAGGGGTGTAGGTTGTGAACTCAGTCACAGCTGGGTTGCCAGCAGCAACGCCCCCGGGGCCCAAAGGTTGCTCATGCTTTATCTTTTGCTTCATGATGGGCCGGGCTTGGGGGTTGTGAGCTACAGTGTCTCCACTCATATCCTCCACCTCTGCCTCAGAGTCTCCACTGTGGGGCTCATGCTTTAACAGGCAGACCCGAGCTTCCAGCGCCTCCCACTGGGACACCTGGTCCCGCACCTGGGCTGTTCTAGCAAGCGCTTCCTCCAAGTTATGATGCAACGCGGTGAGAACCTCCTCCAACTGACAGTCCCGAGCTTCCACCGCCTCCCACCGGGGCTGCCGATCCGGCACCTGAGCTGTTTCATTAAGCCCGTCCTCCATGTTACGACACAAGGCGGTGAGGAACATCCAGCCACATGGCCGGCTGTACCCTTCGCCTCCTCCGGCAACCGCTCAGCTAGAAGCTGCAGGGCCCTCTCCATGCTGGCCAGAGAGCCATCCATGTCCTCCCACCCCTCCTTGGGGGTCCAACTTCTGAGAACAGTGGCTACCGGGTACCACACACTGTGTGGGGGTCATATGTCCTCCTGCCTACTCAGTCACCATTCCTACCTGGCCGGAATCCTGCTCACCGTGCCAGGTGTCCGAGTTGGTGGAGGCCTCGGTGTAAAATATCTACAACTCTAGAAGCCCACGGCAGCAGCAGACCACCAAGTGGAAGATGACGCTTGCTTTGGCCAACAGGGCAGCGTGCCATTCAGAGGCTTCAGAGGACCAGCAATTCACCGAGGGGTCACGTTTATCCCAGGCAGATTGCGTTTCCTGCTCCCGGCGCAGCTCCTCACAGGTCTCCCGAAACAGAGCTGTCATATGTATAAACTGCTCCATTACCCCTTTGTGGATTTTGACCCACAGCATACCCTGCTCGCTGCGCTATTTGTCATGCAGGTGTTATGCGGGGTCTCTGGTCCCACTTGCCACACTAGGATATGCTGAGGCCAAAAAGGAACATCCACGGCGCCATGGATAGGGGTGTCACACCACTATATTCTCGCTGGCAGTTGGGTTGGAGATACAGGAAGCAGGATCCAGACGATGCGCAATCCTCCAGGCTGCTTCTCTGCTACCCAACCTCATTTGCTAACTGCAATCCTCACCTCTCTGCAATCCACACCTTCTAGCTTAGCCACAGCAGTTATATCAGTGGCTAATGGCTAACCAGTAACAGCTGATGGCCAAGTAGTCACAGCTGATGGCCATCTACTACCCAAGCCAGCAACTTTCCAAGTGAGGCCGAGAGCCTGGAAACTGCTCTCTGGGACTCTGTCCCCACACCCTGCATGACATATGCTTAAGTGAAATAAGTCAGACTGAGAAAGATAAATACCATATGATCTTATTTATATGTGGAATCTAAAGAACAGGATAAATGAACAAACAAAACAGAAATAGACTCAGAGATATAGAAAAAAAAGCTGTTGGTTGCTAAATGGGATGGGAGAATGGATGGGAGAGAAGGTGAAGGGATTAGAAAAAGCAAATTAGTAGACACAATATAGTCATGGGGATATGAAACACAGAGTGGGGAATATAAGCAACAATGTTGTAAAGATTATGTAAGGTGCCAGATGGGCACTGGACTTATTAGGGGGATCACGTCATAGACTGTGCAGATACATGACTAATGTGCTGTACAACTGAAGCTGAAGTAGAATAATATTGTATGTCAACTATAATTAATAGATATATATGTAGTCACAGGAAGTCGAGTAGAGCATAAGGTAGATAGTTAAGGGTATTGTAACAGTTATAGAAGATGTCAGAGGGGTAGTAGCTTGGGGAAGGGGGGTTATCACTTTGTGAGGGGTGTAAATGTCTAACTATTATGTCACTTTATACACCTAAAACTAATGAAAAATACATATACCGTGTTTTCCCGAAAATAAGACCTAGCTGGACAATCAGCTCTAATGTGTCTTTTGGAGCAAAAATTAATATAAGATGCAGTATTATATTATATATTATATTGTATTATATTATGTTATATTAAAGACCCCGTCTTAAATTATAGTAAAATAAGACTGGGTCTTATATTAATTTTTGCTCCTAAAGACGCATTAGAGCTGATTGTCCGGCGAGGTCTTATTTTCGGGGAAACATGGCATATATAATATATATCTATATCTGTATCTATCTATCTATCTATACCTATATATATAGTAAAAAAAGTAATCCTAATTTTCTCAAATTATTTCACCTATTATTATAGTGAATATATTTATTTATATTTTAATGTGTATCCACAACATTTTAATTGAAATATTATTAAAATTAAAATTATTAAAAAATAAAAAACAAAAACAAAAAACAGCCATAGAAGACATTTCTGGGACAACTGTAGAAATTTAAGTATGGACTGGATATTAGCTATTAGAAAAAAATTATTGCTAATTTTCCTTAGGTGTAATCATGGCCTTTTGGTTATATAGGAGAATGTCCCTCTTCCTGAGATACAGGCTGAAGTATTTAGGAGTGCACTGTTTTGATGTCTGCAACTTATACTCAAATGGTCTAGAAAAACATAGATAAAGCAAATTTGACAAAATGTTAATTATATAATGTACATTGTGGGTATATAGGTTATTACTGTATTCTTTGAGCTTTCCTTATGTATGAAATTTTTTTCATAGTAAAAAGTTGAGAGGAAAAAATAGTCTTCTGACTAGAACTATTTAACCCATGGAGATGAACCCCAACACATTTCTCAGGCCTCATGAAGAATGTCTCTACTTTCTCTCATCTAGGCAGTGTTTTCTTGATTCATATTCCATCTTGCTCTAGAAAAGATTTAAGTTGATCTCTCCCTCCCACCCCTGCCTTGCTGCTGAGCCCTCAGGAGCCTGGAGGAAGAAGAAAGAGGGACAACCTGGGCCAGAGCTGGTTTGTGGGTGAATCTCTGGTCACACAGAGGCAAACAGCAGGGTGGAAACTCAGATAGACCTAGATTGGATTCCTGTCTCTGCTGTTTTCATTGATCTTAACTGCTCTGAGCCTCAGTTGCCTCAGTTGTTTGAGAAGAGAATAACCCACCTCAGGGTTGTGGAAGGGATTAGAAGCAATGACGTAGTAAGAGCTCAGTACTTGTAGCTCTCAGGTAATACTGGCTAGTCATTTCTGAAGATGTAGGAGCTTGAGGTTTTCAAATCCTGGAATCCTAAGGCTCTCAGTAGGAAGTCAGGCAGGGTGGAAAGACTCCAAGGTCCCCTAAGAAGCAGAGGAGCGAAGGGGCCAGAGAGCCTGTCTTAGGGAGCTCAGGTGGGGGGAGTGAGGTGTATGCCACAGCAGGGGCTGTGAAGGCTCTGGGACCTGTGCAACTATGTGTGTGGCTCACAACACAGACTATGGGCCCAGAAAATGGCTGTTTCCTCCTTTCTCACCAGCATCTTTCCTTGGAATCAATCACTTTGAAAACATTTCCACAGCCTTTTCCACTTGGTGTAGCTGGGATCACAGTAGATGTCCCTCTCCTGTCTGTCTGCCCCCCTCTTTCTCATGAGTCCAGCTCCTGAGGGGAAGTGGCTTGGCCAAGTTAAAGAAGATCACACAAAGCCTTCTGACACCAGCTGTCTGTCTATCACTGTCTCCTCTCTCATAACAGGAAGTGCAATGGCCTGCAAGATTATCTTTAGGAGGAAAGAGCCAGCTGGTGAGATGCATCAACATGCTCATTACTTCAAAATTATCAGAAGTGAATTTGCTTCCCTCCTTCCGAAGGAAATCTCCTCAAGACACCAGCCAGAGGCGGCCACTGGCCTAGTCAAGGCCCAAAATGACTGCTGAATGAGACTGTCAGATTCCCTAGCTTTGCCTATAACCGAGAAATCCATAAGCCATGGGGTCACAAATGGGTGGAGCTTGGGGCTTTGTGTTCAGCTGACAGGTGGAGGGATGAGGGGCTGAGCCAAGGGGAGCCAGTCAGCTCCTTACTTAAGGAGGACCACTTGGAACCACATGACAACAGTGAGGAGGCTTGGTGAGCCCTCAGAGGAGAGTGAAAACATCTCAGGGCACATCTGACTGGTGTGGTCGAGGGGAGGATTGGAAGCATGGGGAACCCTAACCACTGGTGATTTGAGAAGAGTCAAACTACTCCCACTACTAATATGTTATGCCTTTGCATTAAGCATTGCTCTTATAAAGGACAAAAAATCCCTACAAGAATAGTAATAAAGTCACTAACCCAGCCCCTCAGTAGACTATAGCAACAAATCCTGAATTCCTACTCCATAAGCAGGCCAGTGCTGGGCTCTGGGGATACAGAGTCTGATAGAACTCTTCTCTCTTAGCAGTGCACAGTCTGTGATGAGCCCAGCAGGAAAGTGATACAATGCTGACATAAAGGCCACTATAGGAATGGGAGCCACTGTTCTATTCTGTTCTGCAGCAGCCTGCGGCTGGACAGAGTGTGGAAGAGCATGCAGCAGAGGGAAGGGGGTGCATGGACACCAGCTATGACATTTTACCTCTCTACTGAGGGCTGATCGAGTCAAGCTGGTGTGGAGAAGACAGGACCTTTGCAAAGCCTTTATGAGGGAGCTATGAGAGCATGGGGACAAGAAGCCAGGAGGATGGGCCTTTAGGTCTGCCTCCTTTACTAGGTGGCCTGGGGCTAGTCAATTCTCTTCTATGATTCTTGGGTCCTTATCTGTTCAATGGTGGGTTTTTTGGACCTGCCATAACAGAGGTTCTCAACGTTTGGGATGCATCAGAATCACTTGGGGATGCCTGGGCAAATCCAAACTTAGCCACCCCCATCTATAGGGGTGGGGCCTGTGCATCTCATAAAGCAGATGTCTCTCCAGGTAATTCTGCCTACAGCCAGGGTTGAGAGCTGATGGTCAGGAAAGCAGCCAGATTCCCTCAGGATGACCTGAGGGAATTCAGACCATCTCCCAATAGGTTAAGTGAGATGATGCCGCTAGGCAGGTAGCATTTATTCTGAGCTCAATCAATGTGTGTTGTCTTCACTTTCACTCCACTGAGTCCTTATGTGAGTGGCTGGGGTAGAAGAGATAATCTGAGAACTGAGAAATATGGCAAAACACATGAAATATCTTCCAAGAAGGAAATAAGATGGAGTGGTGGGAATCTGCAAAAATTTCTTTAAGGTCTCTAGGCTTCTTTTCTTTGAGGCCAGTGACAAAATTGGTTTGCCTGATCTGGAGTAAAGGAGCCTTCAATGAGTGAGCCCTCCGTCATTGACATCAGAGAATACGCCAGAATGACACTGGAGATCCTAGGAGGAGGAGGTGCCACCCAGAGGAAGACGGGACTTCTGGCTTCCCAAGAACTTGAAAGGACAAGATAAGAAGGCAGTTTTCCAGTAGGGCTCCTGGCAAGGGCTGTTCTGTTGCTGTCTAGATAAAGACAGCCAATCAATCTGCAACCTGGCTCTGGTGCTTAGAGCTCAGGCTCCCTCAGATAAATCTCCAGCATCAGTCCTGACACAGACCAGCTTGATCCACACTGGGCTTTAATAAATTCTTGGCAGTGATCAAGACAGCAGCCTCAGGGAGGACTTGGGGGTAGGGTGGGGAAGGTAGGGAGGTAGGAGCCCACTGGCAGATGGAAGAGGTGGCAAAGGGCAGGAAAGATGTAGGCAGGTCAGGGAAAGCAGTAGGCAGGTCTGGAGGAGGCATAACTCTCCTCTGTTCTCCCTGCATACCCCGGCCCTCTCATTGCATCTGTGGTCTCACTGTGCCAGGACCACCTTGCCCCATCTCATGCCCCACCCCCCATTCCAATCTCCCTGCCTTTGCCCATCTTGTTCCCTGTGAAAGTCTTCCCTTTTCTAGTTTTATCTATTTAAATCTTTTTATTCTTGAAGTTCCATATCTTCAGTGAAACTTCTTTGGTCCTTACTTAGTCATTCATCTTATAAAGATTTTTGTTTTGAGACAGAATATAGACATAAATGAGGGGCCAGAATATAAAGATAAATGAGCCAAGATCCTTGCCATCAAGGAACTCAGTTTAACAGATATGTAAGTAAGCTAACAAAATGATGACACAAATGTGGCCTCAAAGGGGCACAAAGGATGCAGTGGCTGTTGCGTGGGAGAAGGCAGGAAAAGCTTTCTAGAAGAGCAAAGTGGCACTTGAGCAGTCCTGGGAGGTTAGGGGTGTTCTGAAGATAGACCTGGCAAGTTTGCGGAGAGAACACCTTGCACATAGCAGGAGTTCATTTGCTGAAGGAATAAAGGAAGGAAGGTGAGCAAGGACCTGAGGTCTCTCCTTGGTCCTGGACTTGGGGAAGCACAAACTGCTGCATAGGAAAGAGATGATATGGGAGGGAGGGAGCCACCCTGGATCCCTACTATGGAGTGTGGCAGCTCCTGGGGTGTCTGTCAGGTTTGCTGTATAGCCTCTTTTTTGTTCACAGATGGGACACCAGAGGGAAAGAAAATGTTCAACCCAGGCACTCTTCTAAGAACTTTCCATATATTGACTTATGTAATCCTCATAACCATCCCATGCATAGGTGTTACTCTCCCATTAGATAGATGAGGAAACTGAGGCACAGAGGAGCTTAATGGCTTTCCCAAGTTCACACAGTCAGTTAGTGGCAAAGCCACATTTTGAATCTTGACCACCAAGCTCTGCTGTGTCCAGGGGCTGATGACTGGACAGTCTCAGCTCCTGAGCAACCCGTCGATTCCCCTATCTGGGAAGTGTGGTCCCATAAGTAGGATTTGGGATTCTGGTATTTATGATTCTGTGTGGCTCCTTACATACACTTGCCCTCCCACACATACACACAATTACACACAATTGAGCTCATCTAAGGGAGTCTGTCTCTTGTACAACTGGTTCATCATTCAGGCACAATTCAGTTTGGCATAAACACAAAATATTTATTTTAAAAAATCTTCTCAAGTCACTATTTACAACTGTAGTCTTGACTCTCCCTTTACTGTCTGCTGATAACATCTTGGGCAGATTCTGTGACTTCTTTTTGATTATTAAGAAAATCAAGTTTAAAACTCCAAATCTCACTGTTGATTGAAACTCGTCTTTCATCCCTGCCTGCAGACCTGGGGCCTGGAGTGGGCAGGAGGTGATCTGCTATTCCTCCCCCCAGAGAGAGAAGGATACCTGGAGACTGGCTGGCTACTCATGGCACAGGGATGGCCGAGGCTCACCCTCTGCCTAGACTCAACTCTCCCTGTCCCCACTGAGCGATGAAATGGGTCCCTGATTTTCCACCCTCCCTGGGTAAATAGAAAGGCATGGGGAGGGTCATGGATTTCTGGAGGGTCGGATGCTGCAGCTGTAGTCAATGTGCCCATCACCCTTGCTGCCCTGGCCTGGGCTCCTTCTTCTCCTCCCTGCCCCTGCCCTGATGTTTTTCTTCTAGATCCTTCGGTGACTTTTCTGTTAGGGCCACCATTTGTTCTTGGCCTCCCAAGACCTTTCTCCCACCCTTTAATCCACACTTCTCCCCCCAGTTACTTCCCAGAATTCCCTGCTACATCCTTCCCTGGGCTGGCCTTCTTCCTCCTCCAGGCTTGAGTTCCCTCTGACAGCCTTGGCTAGTCCCATCTACCTGGGTGAACCCAGGTGTTTTCAAGCCACTTCCATTTCAGAGGCTCCAATCTGAGGGCAATAGTGGGGTGGGGAGAGGTTGCTTAGTGTGGCTGTGGCTCCTCACCACGAGCACTCACTCAGCCGTAATGGGGTGACGGGCCTTTATCTGATACACCAGAGGCACATGCCCAGCCTGGCTGCTCACTGGCACTGAGCTTGAGTACTCTCTCTGTCACACACACACAAACACACACACACAGACATAGAGGAAGCAATATGCAGGGATGTTGCAGACAAGAAAAAATTATAAGGTTCATTTAGAAAACAGTAAAGAAGGCATTTCAATTTCCTTTGAAAATCATAACACAATTATTCTCCCATGATGGCTTCTGCAGGAGAAGTGGAATTCTGCTCTCAGACCCAGGGCACCTGGAATCAAGGGAGGTTGTCAGGGAGGGTTGTGCGGGGCTTCCTGCATGAGTGAGGGTGACTCCATGGAGGGTGGGGGTAGTTGGAGTGAGGGATGGTAGATGGAGTGAGGATGTGCGAGAGGTGTCAGGAACAGGGAAAGCTGTGGCAACTGTGAAGGAGGACTTGGGACATGGGGAGATGACAGGGCCCTGCTCACACAGCACCCAACAGGCCTGAATAGCTTGATGCAAGCGCGGCACCTTGGGGATAGAACTTGAGGTGTCAGTCTCTGGTTTGTATACGTGGATCCCAATTTGCACAAGGTGTTGACTGGATTCTGTGCCAAGGGGGCACCAAGGGCTTAGACCCTGGCACACAATCCCTCAACAGATCTGTGATACAGACAAAAGATGGGGTGAGGATGTGCAGAGAACAGGCAGCAGAATGTGGAGATTGTTTAAGGTAACATAGCCGTGTCCTGTCCAGGAAGGTAAGATTGAGGAGCAGATGACTCTCCTCTATCTATCTGGGAAGACTTCCTGGAGGACCAGCGAGGAATGGTTTGGGGGAGCTATTTGAATTATGGCAGAGGAGAGGGAGCGTTGCATGCCTATATGTGTGCACATATGAGGTTGAACAATTAAGTTCACGAACTTATCCTAGAAAATGTGCTGCATACCTCATTCCTGTTGCAGCTCAGCTGATGCAGGTCAGGGGTCTGGGAGCTGGTTACCTTCACTACGATTACCTTCTAAGTCCTCCCCTTGGGAAGCTAAGCTATGCACCGACACCAGCACCTAGTCCACCTTTCAAAGCAATTTTGGAACTCTTTTTCTGAAATGGCCATCAGAGCTCTTGTCATATTATCCTTGATGTCCTGAATGTCATCAAAATGTCTTCCTTTCAATATTTCCTTTATCTTTGGGTAAAAAAAAAAAGTCATTGGGGGCCAGATCAGGTGAGTTGGGAGGGAGTTCCAATAGTTATTTTGTTTACTGACTAAAAACTCCCTCACAGACAGTGCCGTGTGAGCTGGTGCATTGTTGTGATGCAAGAGTCGTGAATTGTTGGCAAAAAAGTTCAGGTTGTCTAACTTTTTCACGCAGTCTTTTCAGCACTTCCAAATAGTAAATTTGGTTAACTGTTTGTCCAGTTGGTAGAAATTCACAATAAATAATCCCTCTGATATGAAAAAAGGTTAGCAACATCATTGCAACGAGTTCACGAACTTAATTGTCAGACCTCGTATGTATGTATGTGTGTGTGTGTAATACACTACTACTTGTGGGTCCATTGCATGTTCCTGTTGCAGGACAGCAATAGCTGCACAAGCCTGCAAGTTCAAGCTCAGCTGATGCACCTCAGGGCTCCTGGGAGCTGGTTCTAGGGCAACGCAGCAATGTTTTGAGGAGCTATTCCCACTCCCTTTTGCTACAGGCTCCTACCTCAACAAATATGTTTGTTGGCTGATGGAATGGAATGTGAAGTGTGGAGAACACTGGAGAGGGTAACTGATCCTAGAGTCTGTGGCCTAGCTCTGTTGACAGCTAATGTGTGATCTTGGCCAATCTTAACCTCTTGGGGCTTCTTATTCTTGTGATGATAGCTTAGGTAACATATCTTTTAGGTGACATAGCTTAGGTAAATAATCTTTTATTGACTCCTGAGAGGTGGCCATTGATATGCCCATTTTATATATGGACACAACTTTCTCTAGAGGTAGAAGAATTCTCAATATTATAGTTTAGTCCTGCATAAAATGAGAATGTAGGGTTAGGTGATTTCTAAGGATTCTTTTCAGCACCCAGATTTTCCAATTCTGTGGAAATTTGCCACCCGAGTAGATTCCTAAATGTTTGGGCAATGTTCTTATTTTACCCCATGTTAATTTCCTATTGCTCCTGTGACAAATAATAATGATAGGCTGAGTGGCTTAAAACAACATGGATTTATTCTCTCATAGTTTTGGGGGTCAGAAGTCCAAAATCAATCTCACTGGGCTCAAGTCAAGGTGTCAGCAGAGCTGTGTTCCTTCTGAGGGCTCTGACAGGAAAATCCATTTCCTTGCCTTTTCCAGTTTCTACAGGCCTCCATCATTCCCTGGCTTGAGGTCACTTCCTCCATATTCAAAGCCTGCAAGGTATCATCTTCAAATCTCTCTTTCAGACCTCTGCTTCCATTGTCATACTCCTGCTTCCTTCTTATATTTGCCCTTACATTAGGCCAATCCAAATAATCCAGGAGAATCTTCCCATCTCAAGATCCTTAACTACATTTCCACAGTACCTTTTACTGTGTGAAGTAACATTCACAGCTACTGAGAACGAGAATGGGGATATCTTGGGGGTGGGGGGCATTATTCTGTTTGCCACAAAATCCCTTCCTCTCCTTTCCCCTTCCTTCCCCTCCTCTCTCATCTTCATTCTTCCCTCATGTGCTTTAAAAAAACAAAAACACAAACAAAACAAAACACACCACATTAAAAGTATATCTGGAAAAGGAAGGACAGTAGGTTGAACAAATATCTGTCTGCTAGTAAATGAAGCTTAATTTATGAAGGTAGACTGTGTGCGAGAGAGAGAGGGGGCCTCAGTTAAACAGACGGTGTGGATTTAGGTATCAGAAAGCACTTATATTGAGCACGGTTGAACAGATCGCAGAGGGTGAACCTCAGTTGAAAGGCAAAGAGTATAGCTTGGTGGTTAACAGTACTGACTGTAAAGTCACACCGATTTGGGTTTGAAACCCAGCCCCTGTTACTTTTTACTGGGTGACCTTGGACTTCTCTGTATATCGTCTATAAAACGCCAATGAAACTAAGAACCAAATGGGTTTTGGTGAGGATTATGAGATAGTGTTAGAAAGCTCTGAGATTCTCATGATATCTGAAAATGTGTCCCTACCCAGAGTCAGGGATTGTAGGAGACGACCTTGAAATAACTTGTGGGCTCCTTGAAGGTGGGGCTGAGTCTACACATGTTAAGGCCCTGAGTATATACATATTCAACCAACTTTTGCTGTTGGATGAATTCAGAGCTGGATTGCCCTTTGGCAGGCCCTCCTGTTTGTAGCTTCTAAAGACCAGATGAGCAAAGCTGTGGCCTGTGCAAGGGCCCCTGCAGGGATGTAGCTAAGTCAGTGAACTCTATCCATCCTGTGAGCCTAAAGAACAGGGAGGGATGCTGGCCTCTGACCCCTGGAGGGTGTGGGATTCTTGATAATTAAGGACAGAGCAACAGCACTTTCCCTCTCAGCAGTGGAAAAGCACCTGCCTCTTTGCAAGTGCACAGGCCATCTCCACTCTTTGTCAATATGCTTAATGCTTTGTGACATGATTGATATAGAAAGCGAAATAGCTACAATCCATCTGTTGGGAAGGAAGTGATAGCAGAGCAGCACATTCAAGGGAAATCTGTCTTTTGCTCGCCAGTGGGGCCCTGGGCTGGGGCTGAGGGACTGCGAAAGCAGTTTTCAGAGAGTCACCCCTGGTGTCTCTAGCCTGGAGCAGTTTGGAGAATTAGAACCAAGGAAAGGCCACACACAAGAAAGGGAGTGATGTGAGGAGCTGGAGGGAAACACCTCAAAGTTAGGAACCCAGGACCAGAAGGCCCCACTACCGCTGTGCCTGCTCTTCTGGGTCTTAGGACAGGTGAGTTAACACATCGCTGTGCTTTTGCATCAGTAGTGGACACAAGAGGTGCCCTGCCTAGGTCCCTTTTTCTCCCTCTTATGCTTCTGTGCACTCACGTACCTGCTTGTGTGCTTTGCTGCTCATAGCTTGCACATGCAGCCTTTGGAGGACTCCTCTGAGGCTCCTGGAGTCACCTCACCTGAATGTGCTGGGAGTTGACAACCTTCCTCACCCTCACCTACCACTTCTGGGCCAGAGGTACAAAAGCCCAGGACCTTTGCCTCAAGATGGGAAAACATTCTGCAGTGTAATTTATACTCCAGAGCTTTCCATGGGATCAGGCTGGGGCTGAGACATCACCTGAAATCACACCTTTTCTTGGTTTCTTCCCGTTCTCTGTTCTAACTGCCCCCACTACCTGATTAGTTTCTCTGGAGCACTCTCCTAATACCCACACGTTTCCTATTTTCAGAATTGGCTTCTAGGGAACCTAGCCTAAGACAGCACCTAAGAAAATTTGGAAGAGGTTCATTGGTAGCTGCAGTTAGTTTACTGACTCTTTAGTTTATATCAGGTTCTGTGCATGGATATGCACCTCCAGCTACTCAGGCCTGGTTCGGGAGGACTGTTACAGTCTCACACCCCAGCTGCACTCCCTGCCTCCTCCTGCCAAACATGGAGTCGCTTTCTTATGTCTGCTTTGCTTGGACAGACATTAAAATGAACTTACATTCCCTGAGTACATACTGTCTAATGCCTGGAATATGGGTGTCTGTCATGCAGGATGTCATGTGGGGTCTCTGGTCCCGCTCCCCGCATAGGAACACAGGATATGGTGAGGCCAAAAAGCAACACCCACGGAGCCATAGATAGGAAAATCATACCACTATAGTCTCCCTGGTGGCTGGGTTGGAGACACAGGAAGCAGGTGCCACACTATCCACAACCTGCCGTCTGATTTTCTGCCAACCAACCTCACTTGGTAGCTGCAATCCGCCGTGCTAACCGCAATCCGCTCTTGCTAGCTCAGCCACCGTCTTCTTGCTAGCCCCCATTTTTTTCTGCTAGCGTAGCCACGGCAGTTATATTCGTGGCCAATGGCTCACTGGTTACAGCTGACGGCCAACTAGCCACAGCTGATGGCCATCCAATCAAAGTTGATGGCCATTTACTACCTGAGCCAGCACCTTTCCACGTGAGGCCGAGAGCCTGGGAACTGCACTCCTGGCTCTGTCCCCACACTCCATCCCTACAGGGTCTCACCTCACAATCTACACAACAAGCATCTTCTGCGAGGGGCCCTGTGCAAGGAGCCTGGAGGTGAATGCAGTATCCTGGACACAGCCAGGCTCTGTGGACACAGCCAGGGTTTCTCAGGGCACTACCAGTCCTTCTGGGCATAACCAGACTTCCTGGGCTTTTTTAGGGTAGCACCAGTCTACCCGGACACAGCCAAGGTTTCTCAGGGCACCACCAGTCCTTCTGGGCACAGCCAGACTTCCTGGACTCAGCCAGGGTTCTCAGGGCACTGCCACTCTCTCTGGGCCTCTCAGAATACCGTGCTTGAACAACAATGACTCACAGTCAAGGTGCTTACATATTCTCGATGGCGGCTAGTCGAGACACAAAAGCAAACATCCGCCAGTTCCACTACGTGGTGGTAACACCAAACAAACAGTCAAGTGGTCCATTAAATTAGGGATGGAAGGCAATTCCCCATAGTCCATAGTCATTCGCCAGGGCTGTCCTGGGGGTGAGGGATGACCTTGACCTCACCCTCAGCTCCCATGGAGGACTCAGCAAGCATTTCCTCCTGGGACTACAAGTCCCGCATCCGGGCTGCCTCAGCAAGCACTTCCCAGCTCACAGGGCCGCAACGACCTTCGCTTTCTCTGGCCTCTGCTGGTTGGGGAACCGTCCACGTCTTCCCACCCCTCCACGGGGTCCAGCTCTCCGGCAGCTGCTCCTCCTGGTCTTCCTGCAACTGAGTGTTCATACGCACAAACTGCTCCACCGCCCTTCGGAGAGCTTTGGCCAGCACTGTACCTGCTCGCTGTGCCATGTGTCGTGCAGAGTGTCATGTGACGTCTCCGCTCCCACTCCCCACATGAGAACGCAGGACATGGTGAGGCCAAAAAGGAACACCCACAGAGCCATAGGTAGGGGAGTTGCTACTATAATGTCGCTGGCGGCTGGGTTGGAGACACAGGAAACAGGATCCACACGATCTGCAACCTGCTGTATGCTTCTCTGTCAACCAACCTCACCCGCTAGCTGCAATCTGCCGTGCCAACCGCAATCCACTCCCGCCAGCCCAGTCACCATCCTCTTGCCAGCCCCCCATTTTCTGCTAGCGTAGCCACAGCAGTTATATTAGTTGCAAATGGCTCACTGGTTACAGCTGACGGCCAACCAGCCACAGCTGATGGCCATCCCATCACAGTTGATGGCCATTTACTACCCAAGTAAGCTCCTTTCCACGTGAGGCCGAGAGCCTGGAAACTGCACTCCTGGCTCTGTCCCCACAGTGACTTAGTCAGCTTGGGCTACTATAACAAAAATACCATGACTGGGTGGTGTAAATAGCAGACATTTACATCTCACATTTCTAGAAGTCCAAGATCAAGTGCTGGCAAGATTCAGTTCCTGGTGAGAGCCTACCTTTTTGCTGTGTGCTCACATGGCCTTTTCTTGGTGCATGCATGTGGAGACAGAAAGCTCTGGTCTCTTCCTCATCTTATAAAGATGCTAATCTTATCCCATTAGGGCCCTACCCTTATGACTTCATTTAACCTTGATTATATCCATAAGGGGTGGACACAATTCAGTCTACAGCAATGGGGCAAGGCCTTATTGAATGAAGGAAACTTTAAAGCAATTTAATTTGGCCTCTTGGGTTCTACTTGAACCCTGCAGTGCCGAGGGCTGCAGGGGTTAAACACATGACCTGAATAATCCAGAAAGAATCTGCTACGTATAGATAATTGGGAATTCACTGTTAATGGTAAACAGGTTCTCAGGGACACAATGTTTTTTTCTTTGGGCTGACTCAGACTTCCTTGAACAGGGAGAAAACAAACATGACATTTGTTTCCAGAATACGTTCCCACCCTGGTTCAGCATTTGATAACGTATATTGAATATCAATTGTAAGGGCTTCTTTTGTTTTGGTGGCCCAGCCCTCATTCACACTGGAGGCGGTAGCTGCTCTTCAGTTTCTCTCTGAAGAAATCCCCTTTCCTCATTCCATTTCTTTAGGTAGCACTGACTCCACCTCCAGGGCAAGCATGTGATCAGGCCTGGCCAATCAGAGCACTGCATTTCCAGGCCAATGTAATTAGCTCAAGGATGGACACATGACAAATCTGGGTCAATAAGAGTGAACTCATGGTTTTTGTTTGAGCATTGGAGAAGGAAAGCTGTAACTTTGGCCTGCTAAACATTAACTGGTGGGAATATAGGTCTGAAACTGGGCAACCATGTAGCTAACCACGGGGAACCTTAAACAAAAACAAAACGTGGAAGAGAGCAGACGTAAGAAACAGAGAGTGACTATGTCTTGATAATACTATTTGAGGCCCTGAAAACAGCTGTGCCTGGCGCCAGACCCTAGGCTTCCCAGATCTATGAGCCAACACTTAAGATAGTTTTGTTTCTTTTGTTACTCTTAAACAAAACTGATACAGATGTTAGTTCCAGGAGTGGGGATATACAAATGACCGACCATACTGAGTGGAGGAGGGTGCAGGCCAGTAAGGACTCAGGTGGCTTTGCTGCAAGGTTGGAATCCCTGTTACATAGAAGTGATCTTCCGCAAGGTGCAGTTAGAAAATGACAAGCACAGTTTAAAACTAGCTTGCTTGAAAGCACAGGGCATTTAATTAGGCTTGACTAAGAAAGCCACTTCCTTCCTATGACATGAAATCCAAAACAGCTGAGGATCCAGAAATGTGGAGGCCTGCCGGACTGGAAAGCTAAAGTATCTTTTTCAAATTGCAGAAATCAGACTGGGACCTGGGAGCACACTGGTCCCTTAGGCCCTTCTTAGTCACCTCCTGTGATGAGCACCTGCTCAATGAAGGGGACGCAGATGAGGCCAAGGAGCCACATAATCCCCTCCCACCCCCAGGCCATTGTTTCAAATGACCTTGGGGAGGTGGAGGATGGAGGCCAGGTTGCTTGTTGGCTTGGGAAATGAGCACTGGCCAGGTTGCACATTCAAGGACTCTAGCTGTGCCTCAGAGAGATTTCTGGCTTCAGGCAAAGAACCCATGGAGCAGACCAGAAGCAAACACCAACAGCTTACTAAAGACCTGAGAGAATTATTCTACAAGAGAAACACCCAATCTATTAAATAATCTATGTAAGATGCCATCATCTAAGGTAGTCTTCAGGTTCCCACTACCTCATTAAGTAGAGAGCTACTTTCCAGAGGTTGCATCTTCCTCAGTGCCCATCTCAAACGTAGCCATGGAAGAGAGTGGGCAAGGGAGATCTCTCAGAAACATACTGAAGGACCAACAACCTTGCTCTCCTCCCGGCATTGGGAGTGGTGTGTGCTATGGGCCATACCCTTTGTGTATGTTGTTTCCCATTCTCTTTTTTATTGCACTTATTCTGTTCTCTTTCCATCGTTATGTACCATTGATGTTGCAGGGGGCAGGTAGGGGGTGTTAACTGTATAATTTAGACAAAGCTTGCCTGGCCATAATAGGCCACACCTGGAAGTGACCAAGATAAAGGCATATCTTGAGAGACAGGATTATATAATATTTAATACACAGGTTATAGAAGCAGATTTCTTTGTTTCCTTCCTTCTTCACTTCATAGCTGTGTGATTGGAGCAAATTACTTAACACTTTTGTGTCTCTGTTTCCTCATCCATATAAGAGGGATAATAATTATGTGTATGTACACTTAGGATTGTCTCTCTTTGCTTGCCATCTTGCTACCGCATGGATGTGGAGTGGGAGGCCAACATACAGAGAAGTGCAGAGCTGGGAGTTGGAGTGAGATGGAGCGTGGCTGACATTGTGTGAATTCCTGATTTAGTCATGCCTCAATCCAGCCTTATGCATCCCTGGTCATTTTTATGGAGCATATATCTTTTGTACCTACGGATAAAAATCTGATGGATTTTTATCATTCACGATCAGAAAGGGCAAGCTGATATATCCACTGAGTGAGTTAATCACTGGATATACAACCCCTGTTCTATGGAGCTCTTAGCCAGTATCAGATAAGTAATACAGAGATAGGGAAGTCTAAGGAGCCATGGAAGCATAAATGAGGAGTATCCAATCTAGGTACAGAAAACCAGGGAAAGCTTCCTGGAGTAGATAACAACTAGGCTGAGTCCTGAAGGAATGGTCAAAGCCAGCTGGAGGGGATAGAGGAGAGAGGACACCATTCCATGATGGAATGCTCACTCTCTCAGTCACTGGAGGTTTTAAGGATTGATTAGAAAACAACTTGCTGAAAATGATGAATAGAGGATTTGTGCCTTGACTGGGAGATTAAACCAAATAGTTTCAGTAGGGAATATAGCCCTTGGACACAACCTTGGTCCCTACCCCAAGAAGATGGTAGCCTGTAAGATGGTGTCATAACTTGGTGAATCTTCACTGCTTTGGCCAGAGAGTGTTTTGTTTGGCCTATACCATGTTTAAATTTTTAAAAATCTGTTGCCAATATTTAAAATTGAGACAGTCACATAAAAGTCTGCATTTTTGGCTTCTTTTGAAAAATCAGAAAGTCTGAAAACACTGGTCCTACATTCCCACATAGCAACAGTGGGCTGGCTCTGAAGAATTGTGCTCCATTCACACAGGACTTGTATGTGTATGGATCCACTCCCTTTTGTCTCACAGTGGGCTCACTTCACTCATTTTATTTTACCTTATCTGGTAGGCCCCTGTAGAAATTTGAATTTGTAAACCCCGTTTTAGAGTAAGGATGTACTAAACATGAATTAGGCTGCACGTGCCAGTGGGTGACACTGTAAGGAATGAAATAAACCAGAGCGGGTGAATGCCTCTCTCTATCTCCTTTTCCTCTGGGGCTGGTGGGTGTGGCTTATATAGGCAGTGTAGATTCTGAGGCTTGGATTTGGGCACTGAGAGCAGGAGCAGGGGTAGGGCTTAGATGCTTTTATACCATTTGAGGCCATCTGGCCTAGCAAATGGAACCTACCACATGGTCCAGTCTAGCTTACTAGGGCTCTGCGGGGGGGTTTGGAGACAAAGCTATGGCTGATAGAAAAACTTGTTTCTTTGTTTTCCTTTTCCTCCTTTGAATATATTCCATCTTTAGGGGCAGTTTTCATGTATTCCTGAGTCCCTAGGACAGAGTCCTTAATAAAAGCATCTTCATGTGCATGGATAGGTGTGTGGTTTCTTATTGCACACTTATCTGACATGTGTCCTCTAAATTCTAAGTTTGGGTTAGATTTAAGTGGTATTAACTAAAGGTGTCATTTAAATCCAAAATTAAAGGTGTTCATAATAATCTCATATAATAGCTTTTTCCCAACTTTATGGAGGTGTAATTTATAGACCTATTTTGATGTGTAGAACTTGGTGAGTTTTGACAAATACCCTCATGATATAAACATTTCTGTTACCCCCAAGTTTCTCTTGTGCTCCTTCCTGGTCAACTTCCTCATCACTCTCGTCCCAGGCAATCACTGACTTGTTTTCTTGTCACTATAGATTATATAGATTATATTTTCTAGAGTTTCATATAAATGGAATCATATAGTATATACTCTTTCATGTCTGTCTTCGTTCACAAAGCATTTTTTTTGTTGAGATTCATCAATTTTGTTGCTTTTATAAGTAGTTAATGCCTGAATAATATTCTATTGATTGTATAGCTACACTACGATTGCTTTATCCAATGATCTGTTGATGGACATTTGGGTTGTTTCCAGTTTTTGGTATTACAAATAAATCTGCTATGAACATACATGTATGGGTCTTTGTGTCCATATATGTTTTCATTTCTCTTGAGTAAGTACCTAGAAGTGGAGTTGTTGGGTTTTATGGTAAGTGCATGCTTCATTTTTTAAGACACTGCCTATTTTTTCAAAGCGGTTTTTATATCATTTTGCACTCCCACTTCATGGGGCCATACAGTGCACACGATTGCTCCACGTTCTTCCAACACTCGGAATTTCATTTTTTTTAGATTTTAGCCATTCTAATGGGTGTGTAGTGGTATCTAATTGTGGTTTTCATTTGCATTTTAATGATGACTAATGATGTTGAACATCTTTTCATGTACTTATTGGCCATTCGTACATATTTTTGTACATAATAATATCTTAATACCAACTCTTTCAACCTCTAATAAAAGAGTATACAGAAAAATATTTTGCAGCATAGCAAATCAGTTCCATGAGAAGGATGGATAAAAAGCTGTAGGTGTGAGAGGGAGGGGAGCTCACATCTGATCTCTGAGCTAGAATTGGAATGCTGGGATTTTGTCATTTTTCTAGGACTAAGCAGCTGGGGCAAGTGACAAGTAGGGGTCTCAAACTTATTTCTGTGATGGGAATGGTTCAGTGCTTGGCTAGTGGCTAACCTCTCTGTTGGGCTCCCCTGCGAGGCAGATACCTGTGGGATGGATAATTGATAGAAAGAGTGGCTTCACCACTTGTTGTTGGGTTTGCTTGTTCTCTGGGCGTAAGTTCTGAGCCTGCCTCAACTCTCCAAGTCCCCTTGGCTGCAATGTCAATATGAACAGGTCCTGACCCTCTGTCTCTTCCTTGTGGTGGGGGGCAGAGCAGAGGTACCAACATGTCCAGCTCTCCCTGTTGGTCATGGGTCCATGTACTCGGGTGGCTATACCAAGTTCTGTGATGTTTCCACTGCAGAATTATATCCACAGATACAATCCTGACGTTACTCAAAGCTTTAACTCAGCCCGAATGAACTGTTGGACCTGAACTCATCAGAATTATCCACTGACCAGTCTCTTCAGTCTGAAACCTACTTTGATTGATATTTTTTTTCCAGTGACCAGGACTGCTGTTTGACTGCACCAATCAAAATGAAATTTGACTTCAGGAAGACTCACCTTAAGGATAGAATATCTTGTTCTCTTTGTCACTTTGGCTTATTTTCTATTCCAAGAGTTCACGGATTGGTCATATGCATCGGCATGCTCAAGTCTTTTGCCACTAATTAACTGTGTTATTAACATAATGCAGTGAAAAAGTCATTGGTTTTGAAATGTACTGAAACCTGGGTTTAGTCACAGTTCTGTCACTAATAAGCAGCACGACCCTGGGCAGGTCTCTCTTAAGACCCTGTTTTCCTCTGTAATATAGAGACAGTAAAATTTACCTCACAGCATTGTTTTGATGATTAGGTTTGACAATGGACATGATGCTGAGATATACTTGTAGTTTACTGGGCTTCAAATTTTTGCCTTTGAAAAATGAATAGGCTGGACCAAGTTATAGATCTCACTTATTTGCGGAATCTAAAGAAAAGAATAAGTGAATGAACTAATCAGAAACAGTTTTGGAGACAAAGAGGAAAAACTGAGGGTTGCTAGATGGGCGGGAGGGGTGGGGGGTGGTGGGGAGGGTGAGGGGATTGGAGGGCAGTCGGTGACCACAGGATGGCCACGGGGTTTGAAAATTAATCTGGGGAACGTAATTTAGTGGTTACCAGAGGGTAAGGGGGTTGAGGGGTGGGAGATGAGGGTAAGGGGGATCAAATATATGGTGATGGAAGGAGAACTGACTCTGGGTGGTGAACACACAATGTAATTTATAGATGATGTGATACAGAATTGCACACCTGAAATCTATGTAATTTTACTAACAATTGTCACCCCAATAAATTTAAAAAATAAAATTAAAAAAAAAAGAGAAAAGAACAATTATAAAAAAAAAAGGAATATCTGTAAAATGATTAAACTGGATTGTGAAAGATGGGTCAAGTTAAAACAAACAAAGTACTCTTGCCCTCATTTTCGGGAAAAGATATTTAGGAGAAAGCAATACTCAAATCATCATAGATAATATCTGTACTTTAAGTGCAAGTTTGTTTGCTTGTATTATAGTTAATATTGATAAATGATATTTGGAAACCAAAAAAAAAAAAAAAAGAGGAGAAGAGGAGAGGTCATAGTATTATATGTAACCAAAAAAAAAATCAGGATTTCTGTAAATAAGAGGAACTTTTTTACTTTAATGACAGCTGGGCAGCAGGAGTTGGTCCATGTATACGTACAAAATACTACACCTGGGCTAAATTGCTTTCTTGTTCCTGCCACTTCTCCAGGCAACACCACCCAGCAGGCCCATATGTTTGGACAAATAATCTATTAAGACAAAGTCAAGTCTTAGATTCGGTGATTATCACTATCACAGACTTGGAGGAGGTACCATGTCGTGTCTCCGTTTCCTTTTCACCCCCAGAAGGTCTACAAAACTTGCACTTTCTCTCCTGGGTGTAAGAGCTGTTTGTTATCCTCTTGAATGCCCTCTGAGGTCTTCCAATAAGAGTTATCAGGATGAATACCAAGAATTATTATTAATTAGTGGAAATATATATAATCACATAATTGAAGTGTATAATTGATGCTTCACTACTACAGGCAGAAATGGAGGGATGCACAGAAGAAAGCCAGGGAGAAGGAGGCTGCCATAGATCTCAACTGCTATAGAAGTATAAGAAATGTCAAGGGTTTTCAACTCCTGGTACGCTGGATTCACCAAAGGTCAATGTGCTGAGGAGCTAAATAACTCAAAGAGGCAGTGGATGAATGAGCCCTTAATATTAGTAGCTGACATCAATAGAGCTGCTTCCCCCAGAAGGTGTTTTTTTGTTTGTTTGTTTGTTTGTTTTTGTTTTTTAACAACAGTATCAGATTTCTAATAAAAGAGCTCAAGCCAATCCCTGTAGTACCCAGGAAGAAATGATAGCATCTCACTTGTACATGGCTTCCTGAGTTGTACCCCTGGATTCTTGTATCTTTGAGTCCTTGATGCTTTGTCAATACCCAAGCAGAGTTTCCATCCCTTCTGTGATCCCAAGGGCCTGAGTTATTATAAATGAGTTATGATGTCTGGGATCTATTTATTTCAAGGCTCATTTTTTGGAAGAGGAAATAAGATAACCACTGAAGAGTCTCTTCTCAGTATATTGTACTAAAATTTTCCTGTGCTTGATTGAGGATGTGGAAGGCGGTGTGTGGGGGGGTGGGGACCTGGAACAGGATGGGATCGGCAGCAGGTGTGGGTGATTCTTGGAAGGGGGATGAAAATATGATGATGATGATGATAGCAGGCCCCATTTGGTGGGTATTTCCAACGTGTCAGGCACTGTGCTGAAGGCGCTCTATCTGCATTAGTTCATGTCATTGTCATCCACTCCTATAATGTGAGTACTGTAATTATCCCCAGTTTATAGTAAAGGAAAGAGAAGCCAATGGAAGAGAAGTCACTTGACCAAAGTCACTCAGCTTATAAGTGATGGAGCCAGGATTCCAGTCCAGGTCTTGCTCCAAAGGCCACATTCTGCCACCACTTGCTTTGCTCCTCCTGGCACATAATATTATCAGTTCTGTTGCTGCCACTGCCTCCATAGTCACCTCCACCTGTGTTTCTACCCCACCATCCTCATAAGCTTATTGTCTGGATCAAATGAGCTGATACTTATTAAGTACTTGGAACAATGCTTGGTCCTTTGTAAGCCTGCAATCAGTACTAGTTATTATTATTATTTTTCTAATATTCTGTTTTGCTTTCTCTGTGCCAAACACTCTGTTCAGTGCTGCAGGACCACAGAGGTAAGAGATGTATTTCCTTCCCTCTGAGTATCTTACATCATATTTGGGAGATACGATGATGCACACAGATAATACAGGACCATGTCTGATTTATGCCAAATGCAGGGCTTACACAGGAAAGGCAATAGAAATACAGAATGAGGAGTGGTGCTGTTTGGGATGAGGAGCGAGGGCTTCATGGAGGAGATGAGGCAGGACCTATGGGCTGGGTGTTTGAAGTTTAAGATGGAGTGCATGAGGCCAACATATTGAGGTAGGAATAATGACACCAGAATGTCAGCTTCTCTCCTTAAGTATGAGGGAGAATATTTTTGTCTGTTTTGTGAGCTGCCATATCCCCTGTTCTTAGAATAGGGCCTGGCACAGAGTAGATTCTCAAAAGATATATGTTGAGGGACAGCCGGGTAGCTCAGGTGGTAGGAGCACTGGGCTCCTAACACCACGGTCCTCGCTTCGATTCCCACATGGGCCAGTGAGCCCTGCCCTCTACAGCTAAGATTGTGAACAACGGCTTGATCTGGAGCTGTGCTGCCGTGAGCGGCTGGCGTGGGCAGCCGTGGGCGGCCATGAGCATTGGCTGGCCAGCAACTGACTGCCTCAGCCGGGTGGAGCACAACGCTCAGAATGCCAGCGTGGGCCGTGAGCTGCATCGGGGATGGCGGGGAAGGGGGAAAAAGGTATATGCTTTCCAATCCCCTCACCTTCCCCCCACCCCCACCCCCCGCCCATCTAGCCACCCTCAGTTTCTCCTCTTTGTCTCCAAAACTGTTTCTGATTAGTTCATTCACTTATTCTTTTCTTTAGATTCCGCATATAAGTGAGATCATATGGTACTTATCTTTCTCTGTCTGACTTATTTCACTTAACATAATGTTCTCCAGGTCCATCCATGTTGTTGCAAATGGTAAGATTTCTAATTTTACTAACAATTGTCACCCCTATAAATTAAAAAAAAATAAATACATAAAAATTAAAAAAAAAAGGTATATGTTGAAAGAATGAATGAGAAAAAGGAGCATTCATGGGAAATTGCAAGTTGTGTTTAGGAAAGACTGACAGACTGATTTGGGTAGACTAGAGAATAGGTGGTGGGGTTGAAGGAGGACTGGAGGGCCCATTTAAATGTATCTTGAAGAATAAGTCTGAGTTTGATAGGTGGAGAGAAATGAAGTAGCTGCATTAAGGTCTTGTGTGGCTTCAGATGAATGTCCAGGAGAACAAGTGAAAAAGTTCACCTGTACAAACCTGGCATTTTTTCCCCTAGCCTTGCCACCAGGAACAGTAGAGGTGAAACTGGGAGTATGAAACCTGTCTCAGAGCAGAACATGGCCCCCAGGCCCGTGTGGAGCACAGAAATATCAAATGCAGCATGCAGACACCTGGTTCATCACTCTGTGTTCCGTCACATGTCATCACACATGTCATCATCACAATTTGTAGTCCACAACATTTGTCTGCTTCAGTTTACAGCAGCGTCTTCCCTGTGCCAAAGACTGGTCTCAGCTACCTCCTTAAACTAACTGCTTGGCATCGTTAGTCTAAGCAGCTGCTCAGTGACTTGGTGTTCCTACTTTGCAACAGGTTGCTTAGGGGTGGTACAAGAATGGTCTGTACATTTTGTAATAAGTGTTGGAACTTCTCATATGTACATCCAGCTCACAGGTTAGACCTTGTCCTCTTGGAGGATATGTTTTCTATTTTCTTTGCTCCTAGATGTCTACAGTAGGCCTGAAATTAGTGATACTAAGAAATCGATTGAACATTTTTAAAAAAAGGTTCCTGTGTTCACAGTGAACCCTTCCTGTGTTCACAGTGAACCCAAACTAATTCTTTCAAATTGAGTAAGGATAAACTTGGAAAATGTAGAGTTAGACTTAGAGCAGAATAATCTATTAGTTGATCCCATGACATACATAGAAGATTAAATATTTGGAAGGTAGTGATAACAGTAGAGAAAATAATGACATTCTCCCATTATTTTCCCAGGTGAGACTCTGTCTTAGGAATTGTATGGGGGTAGAAAGAAAATTCTTTGAAGTTGTCAGATGTGAGTTTAGTCTCTGTGACTGAGGAGTTGAGTGATCTCTGGAAAATTCCCCTAACCTAGTGGTTTTCAGCCTGAGGTGATTTTGCCCTCCAGAGGACATTCGGTAATGTTTGGAGACATTTTTGGTTATCACAATTGGGAGGGTGAGTGTGCTACGGGAAGCTGCTAAACATCCTGCAGTGCACAGGACGGCCACAACAAAGAATTATCTGGCCCAACTGTTAACCAAGATTGAGCAACCCTGTCAACCATATTGAGCCATTGTTTCTTTATATGTAAAATGGGGTGAAGAGCAGCTAACTCATTGGTTTCTCGGAAGAATAAATTTGGTGTATGTGTGTGCGTGTGTGGGGGGTAGTCCCTGTCGCATAGTAGGCCATCAGTTCAGTTCCTCTGTTCTCCTCTCAAGTATGGAGAAATTGGAGAGAATTCAGAAGTGTTTCCAAGCTAATTACACAGCAGGGAGTAACATTTTAAAGGAACATGTAAGAACAGGGATTATTCACCCTGAAGAGCAAAGGTAGCTCAAAGGCGATTTAATAATAGTCTTAAATTTTAAGAAGTGTTATTATTTAGGGGAAGATAATCCACTGCTTTCCATCTCCACTGAGGAATGAAAACGAACGTCAAGCAGGGTGGAATTAGGCTAGATGTAAGACAGAACTTCCAGTCTACAAAGGTCAGCTGAAGAAAGAGCCTTCTGCAGTATCATAAACCAAAAGACTGTTTCATATCTGAATTCATTCAACTAAGATTTATTAACAACTTCCTGTGTACTGAGGAGCTGCTGGGGACAGTAGAGGTCAGGTGGGGGTAGGGGGAAGTACAACAATGAGGACAGTAGAGTCTCTGCCTTCAAGGAACTTAGAGATTCATTGGGTGGTAAGGGGGTGGGATGTGGAAAGAGATGCAAATGCTATAGGTGAGCACCAGGCAAGAGTACCAGAAGGTCAAAGTTTTAAGGGATAAGAGAAGGAAAAGAGGGGGCAGCATTTGAAATGGGTCTTGAAGATAAGTCAGACTTTGGCAGATGAAGAATTGACCAAGAGGAGTAAGCACAGGGGGCTGGGGTAGGCAGAGGACATGGGTGGGAGGTGGGGAAGGTGGGGTGTGTTGGAGGAGCAGCAGAGAATCCTCTAGGAGGTCTGCGAACAGACAAGCTGGGATAAAAAGGCTGGGCCAGACCATGGATGCCCAGGAATGCTAAGCTGAGGGGCTTGTTCTCAGTTCAATAGGAGCAAGGTATTGGCAGTGAGAGTACCTGGCTCGAACTGTGCTTGGGAAGGTAAATATGTGATGCTGTGTAGTTGGGCGAGAGGCAGCCTGTGGGGCAAGGAGGTCAGTTGAGGACTATTAAGCTGAGGTCAGGCGAGAAGCAATAAGGATGGTGGCCGCTATGAGGGGCCAGAAAAAGCCTCTCCTTAGCCCTGTTTCCTGGATGGGCCTCTGCTCTCCATCAGGGTACACAGGTTGGCTCAGCCGGGACACCTGCTGATCTCACCACCCTGGAATCCATCCTGAGCACTAGATCTTTTCTTCTCCACTGTGGAAACTTGGAGCATGGCTGGGTGCCTGATAGTCATGGGGTCTGCCACTGCAGGGGCTCTGCTTGTGGGGGTGACCCACCCAGGATGACCTGAGCACCTGCTCCCCTCAGTAGTTTCCTCTGTACATCCTGCTCTTCCCTGTCTGGTCCCACTTCTCAGTGGTGATGCACTGTGGAAAGAGAATGCAGAAGGAACGGTGGGACACCGAGGGGTAGAGGGATGCAGAACCATCCAGGCCTAGGAGGGCTTCTGACAAAGTTCTCCATTCTTGCCAGCCCCTCAGCTGTCTCTGAGTCTCTGCAGAGCCCCCTGAAGGGCCAGACCCCTCCTGTAGCCTGCAGCAACAGGAACACAAATTGTTCTCATTGGGGTCCCACCTGAGCAACAGCACAACTTGGCAAACTGTGCAGCTCTGGGCAGGAAGCTCCTGCAAGTCTCTTCGGAGGCCTGGGTTAGAGGGGAAGGGGTTGCATCACAAAGCTTGTGATAGGGGCAGACTCAAGAGAGGGCTTCCTGGTGCAAAGAGGCAGTGAGATGTCACCAGCTGCTACGAAGGGAGCTTCATGAAGTGCGTGCAATGGGCCTCACCTCCAACGGGTGGATCAGAATCCCCTGGAGAGCTTGGTAAACGCAGAGATCCCCAGGCCCTAGCCGCACCTACTGAATCAGGATTTGGAAGCCCTGGCCTGAGCAACTGCTGTCTTCATGTCCGGCGTTGTGGGGCCTCAGTCCCCTCAGGGATAGCATGAGCCTCTAAAGCCCCGAGAGCTCCCTGTCAGGCTCCCCTCACTGACCTGGCTTGGCAGCTGCACACATTTGCTGGAGACAGTGCGGTAGAGTGCATAGTTCAAGGTTTCTGCATTTGAAGACTTGGGGTTTGAGTTCTGCCTCTATAATATTAGTTTGAAAACCAACAGCAGCAAGATACAAAACTGTACCATGCCTCAATTTCTTCATGTTTACTATGAGAGTGTCAGCACTTATTTTTTAGGGTTTCTTTGAGGAGTAAATGAAATAGTGTAGTGCTTCTGTATGGTTAGTTTTCAAGAATTGATATTCTTTCCTTTTCTGTACCCCAGGGCCAGAAGAAGAGTAAGCCCAGCCTGGCAGTTTAAGGCATTTTCAGGAGGCATTCATCCTCACATGCTAACCCGGGCTTGCAGGAGCCCTAGAGTACATACCTCACTTGTTCCCTTTGTCTCAGGCCTCTATCTCAGGCCTCTTAAGTGCAGACTCACTTGGTTTAACAAATCCTGGACAGGATCCTCAAAGATCTCAGAACCTTCTGGGTGAGGTAGAAAAGTAAATAGACATAGACTGCATAATATGATAGTCAGAGATGGAGATAAGGACCCAGAGACAGCATCTAACCAGACAGGTGGTAGGGGTGTGGGTGAGGGGTGGCAGGAGGCTGAGGAGATGACAGAAGAGCAGATTTTGAAGGATTAACCCACAGGAGTTAACCAACATCACAGACTCCCCTGTAATGGTACCCCAGCCCAGTTAATATTGTTCTACAGTCAAGATGACAATTTGGCCTGGGCCACTCCCAGATCCTGTGGTTGTGCCTACAGGACACCAACCACCTTTACAGATGGCTGGCATCACAGGGGTTCTGACCCACATTAGCCAGCACAAGGCAGCACCACAGGGGCCTAGTAATGTCCCTCCTGACAGGCAGATCTCACCAGTCACCCTACAGCCAAGCCGCACTAGCATCTTGTTCCTTCGGGTATGAATGCAATACCTTCCTGAGTCATGCCATCCCTCAATTACTTTGAAAGGAAGCTTCTGTAATGAAGAAGGAGAGTTCTGTAGAGCACTGCCAATGTTAGGAAAACATGCCCAACTTCCATCTGTAGCCCACTTCCTGCTTGCCTCCTTTCTCTTTGTTTGAGGGGCCCATGACAGGAATTTCCAAACAGCTTAAGCTCAGGAAGAGCTTATCCCTACATAGGTTCAATCTGTCTGCAAACCCCTCCCTTGTCAGCAGATGATGAGGCAGCTCAAAAACAGAACCAGTGGGATGAAGTTTGTTTTACTGCTTCCAACTGAGTAGAGCTCCCTGGAAATCTCTCTCCCTCCAGCACGATGAGTGCATCATACTGTATGTATCCACCACAGTGATGGTGGGGCCCTCAGCAAGGTTTCCCATCTTGACATCTAGCTTGGAGAACTCCTCTCCACCTTCTGCCATAGAATCCCCCACCTCCTCCAACCGCAGACATGGAGAAATTCCACCTCGTTCTGGTGAAAATTCCCATGCTGGTGATATACTTACGGCTGGACAGAGCTATTGTGGGTCATTTGGAGAGGGGGTGTTGTAGAAAATAACTTCTGGAGTTCACTCCAGACTTTATGATGCCATGATAGGACATTTGTTCCTAGAGGCCTTTGAAATTCCTTGCTGTTTGAAGCCACTGTCCTATAGTAATGATTCTCCAGGACTGGAGAAACTTCAAGTCATCCCGTCCCTTCTCACCTCCCTTCCTGCCACTGCTTCCTTCTCCCTCCATTCCATGCTTAAATCTCCTCCGCAAGTTGGTCATCACTCTACTTGTATCCTTCTAGTAATAGGAAGCTCAGTGTGTCTTAAAATTCAGGGATGCCTAAATGGCTCTATGGCTTTTCTGAAGTCTGTCCACACTGAGTAGATACCCACTAGCTCTTGCTCTAACCCCATAGAACATAAAGATGGAGGCTAATATCAGTTCTATGACAGCCTGGTTCACAGTAGAAAGTGCCTGTCATGTAAACCCAAGGCTTCTCTCCTCCAGGATAACAGCCCTACTTCCTTAAACTGTTCCTCTCATGCACAGTTTTAAGTCCCTTTGATTGGAAATGAATATTTGACATCCATCTCAGTTCAGACTCCTACCTTCTGGGGGATTTAGTAGACAGCATGGAAAACTCTGAGTCCAGCCTGTTGGTTTATAAAAGTGACATCATAACTGCTGCCAACAAAGTAATTTATCCCCCACAAACCTTGTCTAGCTGGTGACATTCAAACCTCTGTGATCCAGTCAGTCAGCTGTTGGAGCACTCACTCTGCCCAGAAACCCAAGTTTAGAGAGGGGTTCAGAAGAAGGAGAAGACCCCAGTGGGCTCTACAGGGCTCTTGAATTAAGATAGGCTCAAAAAACAGGAGAAAGAGACTTAATGACATGCACAAAGGACCCCAGAAGGGTACAGTGAAGAAAGTACAAATGGGGGAGGAACTTCCTAGGTGGCCCTGTGCCAAGGCTTCTGAGGAAGCAGGTCAAAACACAGGAGGAATCTGAGAGCAAGAAGAAGAAGGTCCTTCCTAATGGTGAGAAGCAGAAGCTAGAGGTTCAGTCACATGGCGGGGGTGGGGGATGGGGGCTGGAAAGCCAGAGAGAGCCAGAAGGGAGAGTAACAGGAGAAGTGGGGAGGAGGTAACAGGGAATTAGAGCAAGAACCTGTAAAGAGGGCTTTGTGAGAGGAGCCAGTGTCTTATGAAAACATTCCTTCAGTAAGAATGTTCCTTTTCTCTTTCAAATAGAGACATTGCTGAAGGTGCAGGAGACTCTCAAAGGACAGAGGACCATTGAGATGTGGAACTTAGTGGCCCACTTCTGCTTCCTTGTCCATGTGGACAGATGTGTCTGGCTACCAGCACTTTCACTGAAATCAACATAAAAATTGTTTTTAAGGATACCTACGTGACCCTTCACCTTACCAGGAAATCTCCATTTGCAAAAGAATCAACCAATCTTTTGAGGTGACTGGGTCTGCTA
The DNA here is from genome assembly GCF_004115265.2 of Rhinolophus ferrumequinum. Lineage (NCBI taxonomy): Eukaryota > Metazoa > Chordata > Mammalia > Chiroptera > Rhinolophidae > Rhinolophus > Rhinolophus ferrumequinum. The sequence continues at coordinate 709,881 of NW_022680423.1, forward strand.
AAATGACATTCCCATAGGCCAGGAAATGCCTCAGCTTGGGCCACTGCCTTGCTGAAGCAGCATCAAAACTGTGGGCTCCGTTTAACTCCAAGGAAATGTGGTTCAGACCTGCTGGATCTCGAGGTTCTCTCCGGAAAGACCAGCCCTTTGGGGAGCTGTCTCCCCACTTGAGAGCATTTCAGTTCCTTCACTCAACCTCTGTGCCTGATTTCCAGTTTGTTGGTGTTTTCCATTTCACTTTCCTCTGGCTCATCTTTCCTCCCTGTGAGTCATTTGGAGCTTTGATTTTCTTTTATCAGAATAAGCATTTATTTCCTTCATATTAACTATCCCTTCCTCCTCCCATCATCATGACACTGTTTAGTTCAGCTGCTTCCTGCACCTGGCTTTGTCTTACACCAAGTGGGAGGGAAAGATTGCAGCCAACAGCCCCAGCTTTACCTCCCTCCATGTGAGACTACACGTCTCCAGTTACACTCACTTCTGCTGGTGTCAGGAAGGAGTGAGAGTTAATTACTGACACTGCTGTGCCTGGAATGGGGCTCAGAGAAGCCTCCACACCATCCTTGGTGGTCTGCCCAGTATCTTGGCAACAGAGTGCTGGATATTCCATAATCCTCTGGCTTGTGGAGAACCCAGCCTCTTTCTCTTTGCCTCCAGGCAGGACCATCCCATTGCCACTCCACCTAGATTGAGGAGAGGTGGTAGTATGAGAGAAGTGGTGGCCTCTTTTAAGAACTACAGAAAAGGAAATTCTATTATCTGTCTTCCATGTTCCCCCAGTTCTGGGGTCTTCCTGTGGGAATGAATTGCTCTAACCTAAAACTTTAGATGAATTTGCCTTTACAATGACCACTCTGGCTGTGTTATCTCCATTCTCATTTTCTCCAGGGTTGGTCTGACAGACCAGGTGTTGGGAGAGGGGTGTTCCTATATCCTTCACAGCTTTATTCATCTCATTGCATCTCATCTCCATTTTTGGTCCAAGCTCCACAAATGGCTGTTTTCCTGATAGCATCTCCTTTTCATCATGTACAGTTCCCAGTGGTGATGGAATTGAGACAGCTTCTCAGAGAAAGCACAGATTTGTGGGGTAACTGCTTATTCGATGTTGAGACCATCATACCAATTTAACTAGGCCAAGATTCTCATCACTGTTCTCCAACCTGTAACCCACTACCACGGAGATTTCAAAGCTAGGGAAGGCCCTGTTCTGCTTAAGCAGCCCATTCATCCATCACCGAATTATTCATTTAACAGACACTTCCTGACTTTCTAGACCAAGCCAGTAACTGGGCAAAGCACAGGGGAGACTGAGATAAGAAAGCATGGTCCTTCTTCCCAAGGAACTCACAGTCTTGGGGAAGACAAATGTATACATATAAATGTTATAGACCATGTGATAAGTGCTTTATATGGACAAAGTGCCATGGGAACAGAGTGACTCTGACTGAGGACTCAGGGAAGGCGCCGCCAAAGATGACATTTGAACTACGCCTTCAAAAGAAACACAGGCGCTCTACAGTCAGTCAAGAAGGAGAAGGGAAGACGTGACAGCAAATTGTTCAGACCAGCAAGTCATTTTCAATTGCTTCCCATGGTGTTTGCCTCAATGCAATGAGGGCCAAACCTTCAGAGAATATGAAATTATGAAGTACATCATTAATTCCTTCAGTTGGGTAATGAGTATCTTCAGTGTGTCTAGCTCTGTGCTCTGGGGTGCCTGGCATATGGTATTAGCTGCTCTTCATAAAGATGGGAGATACCAGGCCACACTGAGAGCTCAGGCAATAGAGCCTAGAAGCAGGCCCAGCCTCCCTAAGGCTGAAGCAGAAATCTCAGAGAAAAAAGGTAGAGGGCTCTGCTAATTGTCTAAGTCCTGAATTCCTAGGGGTATCAAGCGTGTACTAACTCAAGATTTAGAGTCAGGGAGAACATAAATCTGTCTAGCTCCAGGGCCAGGGGAGTTCTGATTTTGGTGTCTGCTCTTTAATCAATAGCATTAGATTTTCCGATTGAAGGGTCTTAATTTGATAGTCTCCCAGAGGAGTCATTGGTTCTGATATGGACATAGTACATGGCTTCCTAACTACCAGGGAGACAGAACCAGCTTCCCAAAGGAGTGGGGACTCTGTCCTCATATGTTCTCTTTGGATCAAAAGCCAGAAATGAACTTGGTTTTCATCACAGCTTCAAAGGTTAGAGCTGGAACAGACCCTGGTTAGATCAACACTTCTGCCTCTGTAAAGTTCACACAAGGTCCTTGAGGGAATGTCCTAGCCAGGTGAAAATAGATCCTACTGCCAAAGAAGATCCATGATTTCCTGGTCAGAGGAGTCTGAAAGAGTGCCCTTAGTTACATTTAAATAATTCAAGCTGCAGTTTGGGTGTTTTTCTGATTTTCGTCACATTTCAAACCTGGCAAGCTCATTATTAAAGAGTTAGAAAGGGAACCGTCAAGGCTTTGAGGGTGTTCTGGGTGAGCTGGTGGTCGGCTGTGGGCATTATCACTGAGGAGTAAAGAGTCTTTGTGCTCAGGCAGCTCGAAGGAAGAATGGCCTGCTGGAGTTCATTCAGCTCTCAGCACCCATGATCTCACCCCAGAGGGGCCTTCCCTGATCACTGCGTACCAAGAACCCCATCCTACTGAGTTCTTTTATTTTCTTCATAACATTGCTAGCTAAAGTCAACTTATTTGTCATCCATTTGCCCCTGCAATAAAAGCTCCACAAGGCATAGCATTGTCTCATTTATTGCAGTATGCCCTGTTGTGTTACAGGTGCTCAAGTAATATGTGACTGAATCGTTGATAAAAAAAATATGAAAAATTTTTACCCTGACTCTGAAGTACAAAACTGGACATACGAGATTGGACAATTAAGTTTGTGAACTCATCCTAGAAAAAGTGCTACATACCTCATTGCTGAATATCACTATGGTCACCTTTGAAGTACTCCCCTTGGGAAGCTATGCACCAATGCCAGTGCCTAGTCCACCCTTGAAAGCAATTTTGGAACTCTTTCTGGAATGGCCAACAGAGCTGTCATTGTAGTACCCTTGATGTCTTGAATGTCATCAAAATGTCTCCCTTTCAATATTTCCTTTATCTTCAGGGTAAAGAAAGAAGTCATTGGGGGCCAGATCAGGTGAGTAGGGAGGGTATTCCAATACAGTGATTTGTTTACTGGCTAAAAACTCCCTCACAGACAGTGCCCTGTGAGCTGGTGCATTGTCGTGATGCAAGAGCCATGAATTTTTGGTGAAAAGTTCAGGTTGTCTTAACTTTTTCACGCAGTCTTTTCAGCATTTCCAAATAGTAAACTTGGTTAACTGTTTGTCCAGTAGGTAAAAATTCATAATGAATAATCCCTCTGATATCAACATCATTGCAACAAGTTCGCGAACTTAATTGTCAAGCCTCGTATATTATCCTGGACTTACAGTAAAAGACCAAGTCCTAGTCATTCCTAAGATTTTTCAGTTGAACCTTTAATCTCACCAAACCTTATTTCCTTATCTGTGAAATGCAACCCTACTTCAGAAGTCACTGTGAGGATTACACAAGATAATATACGTGAAAACCCTTTCTACACTTTGAAACATTATATAGACAAAAAGTATAGTCAATAGCTGATTTTTATCTATTTATCTCTCTTCTTTTGTGGACCTACCAGTTCCCATGGTGCTTTCAATTAGCCTGTCAATCACAATAGCAGGCCACAGGGATAAGCATGTGACCCAGATCTGGACAGTCATCCCCTCCCTTGCGAGATTGATTGGCCTGAGAATTGAGCACATGATACAAACAGGGCCAATTCGGATTCTCCCCTGAAACTTATACATTTGTTCTAAGACAAAAAAAAGAGGCTATGAATCAGGGCCGTTGAAGGCTATCTTCCCTGTCACACGGAGAAAACAAGCATTTCTGCAGATGAAATAGACAAACAGGAATGAGACATGCATAATGACAAGCAGATGTCTGGTGCCCTGGTTTCCGATTCTAGCTCCTGATTGTTGGATACTTACAGTTCTTCATTCTTTGAATACTCTTAGGTATTTACTACTTTACAAGCCAACACTTCTTACTTAGTTAGAAATGGTTTTCATTCACATGCACCTGAAAAGAGTTATTCCTGGTCATTCATTTATTCATGTTTTCATTTATTGATTTAGTTATTAATATATTTAACAAAAATTTATTGACTATAAAACACCATTGTTGTGTAACAAAATCTTTGACTGATCTTTGTTCTTGGTTCCTGGGAGGCAGCTTCTAAACCCTTAGAAAGATTACCTTTGTTATACATGGTGGGCCCTTCGAGTACATGTGAATTTATGCTAAGGAGATGATTCAGGATGGGGCTGATCATGGCAGAAAGACAAACTATGTAATTCGAGGGCTGGGGCTTTGATGTTGGCCTAAACTCCTCCAGAGAGGCGAGGGGTTTTGGACATTGTGTTCAGTCACATGGCCAATGATTCAATCAATCATACCTATGTAATGAAACCCTAATGAAAATTCTGGGCACCAAAGCTCAGTGGAGGATCCTGGTTGGTGAACACATCGGTGTGCCTGGAGGCAGGAAGAGAGGATATTGAAGCTCTGCATTCAGGACCCTCCTTATGTATCTCTTCATTTGGTTGATCCTGAGTTTTATCCTTTATCATAAATTGTCATTGTAAGTATAGTGCTTTCCAGAGTTCTGTGTATTGGTCTAGTGTATTCTAAAACCAAATAAAGTTTGTAAAACCTCCGAGTTTGCTGCCAGTTGTTCAGAAGTGCAAGTGGCCTGGGGATCCCCAAACTTGTGGCTGGCATCTGAAGTGAGGACTGTCTTATTGGGGACTGTGTCCCTAATCTGTACAGTTTACATTAATCCAGATGGTTTGTGCCAGTATTGTAACTGCAGTGTTGTAAACACACATTTGATCTAGCATTTTGCTCTAAGTAAATACTCAAGAGCAAAGGAAATATATGATTTTTTCATCGGTGTAAGACTGGCATATGAATGTTTATAGCAGCTCTATTTGTAATAGTCTCAAACTGGAAACAACATAAATTAATAAGTGAATACATAAACAAATTATGGTATATCCAATGGAGTTTTAATCATTGATAAAAAGAAACAAATTAATGAAACATAAACAACATGGAGAGTCTCCAAATAATGCTGAGTGAAAGAAGCCACACAAAAAAGGAATATATACTGTATTCTTCTATTTACATAAAACTCTAGAAAACACAATCTATAGTAACGAAATGCATCAGTGGGAGGAGTGGTGGGGAAGGGTCAGAAGAAGCAGTTGCAATGGGCAAGGGGAAGGTTTTGGTGTTTTGGTGTAGAATTAACCCCTGGTTGTTCGCAGAATATAAAAAGAATTTTACGAGACTCTACAAGGGTAAAAAAGATTTATTGAAGGTCGATAGGATAGGAATGGTGGCAGTGAGGTGGGCTTCTTGAGTTCTCCCCTGGAACTTACCACAAATTGAACATCTATAACCCATCAAAGGATTCTCTGCTCATCACACAGAACAGCTAAGTGATTCACACGAGGATTACCTGAAGGTGGTAAAACCAGAGGAGCAGGGGAAGAGGGAAGGGAACGGTGTGGAGAGGCAGCCCATATCTGCAGCTGTGGAGCCACGGGGGCCTCAGGACGCAGACCAGAGATCACAAGAGCCAGGCGATGGACTCCCTCCCTGTGTCCTACAGCTGATCTCTCCTGCAGAGAGAGCAGCTTATCCAGTGTTTGAGGCAGTAACCTCAGCTGAGATCTCCAGCTGAGCCCTAGGTCAGACAAAAAGACAAAAAGGAAACTCCATACCTGGGCCCCTCCCCCTACTCTCCCACAGTTCTCCCACCCCCGCCCTTCCAGAGTCTCAAGCTGGTCCCAGAACTGAAGAGTAATGTCAGATTACAGAGGAGCTGTAGCACTCAGGACCTGGAAAAAGCCTGCTTGCAACTGTGACCTAGGGAAGAGGCTGGTAAGAGTGTGAAACTGCTGGGCTGGGAGACGGAAGACACCTCCCTTCCCAGCCTCCACCTTTTCTGGGCTGCTGCGGCAGGGCAATTACAGCTGTGGAGACACATACAAGGATCAGCAGCGGGTGGTAGAGGCAGCTCTGGGCTTTCAGCAGCTCAGAAATCTCCTGCCCTCCACGCTCCCCAATGGAAGAAGAGCCCTAAGGCTTAGGAGACCTGGGCACAGGGAATAAGCCAACCTCCCAGTGGCTGCCTGTGGTGCTCTCAGCGTGTATATGTGCAGGTAACAGCAGAAACTGCACTGACTTTGTAAAAACTAACAACCACACCCCATAGCCCCACTCATCTAGAACTGCAGTTCCAGGGTCACTCTGGACACCAGGTGGCCGGGTGGCTCTGCCTCCACAAGACACAGAGGAGACTTTGTACAGCAGAGGACAACCTGAAGATAATTTGGTGGACTTAAGCCACGACTGGTGCTGCTTTTTTTTTTTAAGTATTACTATCATTTTAGCGTACACACACACACACACACACACACATACACACACACACACACATTTCCCCAAAAATAAGACCTAGCCGGACCATCAGCTCTAATGTGTCTTTTGGAGCAAAAATTATATAATTATATAATATAATATAAGATGGGGTCTTATATTAAAATAGGACCGGGTCTTATATTAATTTTTGCTCCATAAGACACATTAGAGCTGATGGTCTGGCTGAGTCTTATTTTTGGGGAAACACGGTATATATATATATATATTTCCTCCCTTTCTCTCTCCCTTTTCTTTTTTATTTTCCTTGCCCTACTTTTCCTCCCTCTTTCCATTTTTCTATATTGATTTTTTTTTTTGTATTTTTGCGTGTGTTGTGAGTTGATTATCGGTTGTTTTTACATATGAGTGCATTAAGTTTTTTCTTTGTTGTTGTTGTTGTTGTGCTTATTGATTTCTTGTGTTCTGAAATCACACTACCCCAGGGCCTAGCCCAAGAGGCACAAGATTCAACACACTCAGAGGCCAATTCCAGACCAAACCAGAGTATTACTGGGTTTGACCTACAAGTGACATACCCAGAAGGAATTCTCTACAGGCACAAGAGCCATAGGGGCCAAGCTTCATCTAAGGGATCAACTATCACACAGCAGTTCATCCACTGTGGGCATAGCCAATGCTCACAACTAGATAGCCTAGGAGTCAATCTCACCTACTGACAAGCCAAAAGCAATTAAAGCTCAACTGCAATAGGAGAATATACACAACACAAGGGTCACCGCTGGGGCACACACACAGGAGAATAGGGAAGCAGTACAATTCAAATATAAAGGACACATACTAGATAAGACCACCAAGCAAATACTGAGAACCCTAGGGGATCTACCTAATACATCAAAGCAAACACAGTCAGCCAGCCAGAATGGGGAAACAAAGAAACGTGTCCCAAATAAAGGAAGAGATGAAACCTTCAGAATTGAAACTAAATGAAATAGAGGTAACCAACCTATCAGAGACAGAGTTTGGAACACTGATGATAAGAATGTTTAAGGAGCTTAGTGACGACATAAAGAAAGGTAGAGAAATCATAAAGAACAACCAGTTAAAGCTAAAGAATACAATAACTGAAATAAAGAACACACTCAAAAGAATAACCAGCAGGATAGATGAAGCAGAGAATTGAATCAGCGATTGAGAAGACAAGTTAGCAGAGGTCACCCAAGCGGAACAACAAAAAGAAAAAAGAATAAAAAACAATGAAAATGGTTTAAGAGACTTGTGAGATAACATCAAGCACAACAATATGTGCATCATAAGAATACCAGAAGGACAAGAGAGGGAGCAAGGGATCCAGAACATATTTGAAGTAATAATGACCAAAAACTTCCCTAACCTGGTGAATGAAATTGACACACAAGCCCAGGACATTCAGAGAGTTCCAACCAAGATGAATCCAAATAGACCCACACCAAGACACAATATAGTTAAAATGGCAAAGGTTAAAGACAAAGAGAGAATCCTAAAAGCAGCAAGACTCATTAAAAAAAAAGAGAGGACCCAGATTAATAAAATCAAAAATGAAAGAGGAGAAGTGACAACAGACACCACAAAAATACAAGAAATTTTAAGAAATTACTATGTGCAACCATACACCAACAAATTAGACAACCTGAAAGAAATAGATAATGTTCTAGAAGCATACAACCTTCCAAGGCTAACTCAAAAAGAAACGGAAAACCTGAATAGACTGATTACTACAAGGGAAATTGTATCAGTAATCAACAAGCTCCCAAAAATCAAAAGCCCTGGACCAGATGTTTTTACAAGTGAACTTTACAAAACATTCAAAAAAGAATTATCACGTATTCTCCTCAAATTATTCCAAAAAATTCAGAAGGAGGGAAGGCTCCCAAACAATTTTTACGAGACCACTATCACCCTGATCCCAAAATCAGACAAAGACATTACAAAAAAAGAAAACTGCAGGCCGATATCCCTAATGAACATAGACGCAAAAATCCTCAACAAAATAGTAGCAAACAAATTCTGCAATACATTAAAAAAATCATACACCATGATCAAGTGAGATTCATTCCTCATATGCAAGGTTCAATATCTGCAAATCAATTAATGTGATACACCGCATTATCAAAAATGAAAAATAAAATCATATGCTCATATCAATAGATGCAGAAAAAGCACCTGCCAAAATCCCAGCATGCATATATGATAAAAACTCTTAGCCAAGTGGGACTAGAGGGACAATATTAACATAAAAGTCCATATATGATAAACCTACAGCAAACATCATACTCAATGGGTAAAAGCTAAAACCATTCCCTCTAAGATCAGGAACAAGGCAAGGTTGTCCACTTTCTCCACTTCTATTCAACATAGTTCTGGAAGTTCTAGCCACAGCAATCAGACAAGAAAAAGAAATAAAAGGCTTCTAAATTGGTAAGGAGGAAGTAAAACTGTCATTATATGCAGTTGACATGATATCGTATACAGAGAACTCCAAAGACTCCACCAAAACACGACTAGAACTGATAAATGAATTTAGTAAAGAAGCAGGATACAAAATTAAGATTTGGAAATCAGTTGCATTTGTATATACCAATAATAAACTATCAGAAGGAGAAATTAAGAAAACAGTCCCATTTACAATTGCTTCAAAGACTATAAAATACTTAGGAATAAATTTAACCAAAGAAGTAAAAGATCTGTACTCAGAAAATTATAAGACACTAAAGAGAGAAATTAAAGAAGATACAAATAGATGGAAACACATACCATGCTCATGGATAGGAAGAATTAATGCGGTTAAAATGTCCATACTGCCTAAGGCAATATACAGATTCAGTGCAATTCCTATCAAACTACCAAGCACACTTTTCACAGAAATAGAACATATAATCCTAAAATTTATATGGAACCATGAAAGACTCTGGATAGCCACGGCAATCTTGAGAAATAAGAACAAAGTGGGAGGTACGTATATCTGACATCAAATTGTACTTTAAGTCTATAGTAATCAAAACGCCATGGTACTGGCATAAAAACCGACACATAGATCAATGGAACAGAATAGAGAGCCCAGATATAAATCCATGCCTATAAGGTCATTTAATCTATGACAATGGAAGCAAAAATTTACGTTGGGGTAAAGACAGTCTATTCAATATACAGTGCTGGGGAATCTGGACAGACACATGCAAAAAAAATGAAGCTGGACCACCTCCTTACACGATATACAAGAATAAATTCAAAATGGATTAAAGACTTATATGTAAGATCTGAAACCATAAAACTCCTAAAAGAAAATATAGGAAAAAAGTTTGCATACATTACCCTTAGTAATATTTTTACTGATATATCCCCTCGGGCAAGGGAAGTAAGAGAAAAACAACAACATGTGGGATTCTGTCAAACTAAAAAGTTTTTCCACAGCAAAGGAAACCATCAATAAAACAAACAGGCATCCTACTGAATGGGAGAAAATATTTGTCAATGATATATCTGATAAGGGGTTAATATCCAAAATTATAAAAAACTAATTCAACTCAACACCAAAAAAAAAAAAAAAAAAAAAAACCCAATTAAAAAATGGGCAGAAGACATCAAGAGACATTTTTGTAAAGAGAACATACAGATGGCAAACAGACATAGGAAAAAATGCTCAACCTCAGTAATCATTAAAGAAATTCAACTAAAACCACAATGAGATACCACCTCACTCCAGTCAAAATGGCTATCATCAATAAATCAACAAACAAGTGCTGGAAAGGATGTGGAGTAAAGGTATCCCTTGTGCACTTCTGGTGGGATTGCAGATTGGTGCAGCCACTATGGAAATCCATATGGAGGTATCTCAAAAGACTGGATATGGAATTAACGTATGACCCAGCATTTCTACTCTTAGGTATCTATCCAGAGAAATCCAAAACACTAATTCAAAGAAATTTATGCACCCTTGTTTATTGCAGCACTATTCACATCAGCCAAGACATGGAAACCAAAATGTCCATTGGTAGATGACTGGATCAAGAAACCGTGGTACATTTGTACAATGGAGTATTACTTGGCCATAAAGAAGAATGAAATCTTACCGTTGCAATGATATGGATTGACCTAGTGAACATTTTGCTAAGAGAAATAAGTCAGACAGAGAAAGACAAACACCATATCATTTCACTTATATGTGGAATCTAAAGAATAGAATAAATGAACAAACTAATCAGAAACAATCTCAGAGATATAGAGGAAAAACTGCTGGTTGCTAGATGGGAGGAGAGATGGGATGAGAGAGAAGGTGAGGGGATTAGAAAGCACAATCGGTAACCACAAGATTGCCACGGGGATAGAAAAGTCAATTTGGGGAATATAATCAATAATTTTGTAAAGATTTTGTAGGGTATTTGATGTGGGTGACCGATGTAGGGTATTATTAGGGTGACCACTTCATGGACAGTGTAGGTGTCTGACCACTGCAGTGTACACCTGAATCTGAATAATAATGAATCTCAACTATAATTACATAGTCGACAAATATATATGTATACATATATGTCACAGGAAGTGGAGCACAGCATAAAGTATAGAGACAGTGGAAATGTAATGGCTCTGTGGATGTCAGAGGGGTAGTAGATTGGGGAAAGGGGTTATCACTTTGTGAGGGGTATAAATGTCTAACTATTACATTGTTTTGTACACCTGAAACTAATATATACATATATATATATATATATATATATATATATATATATATACATTTAAATTACACATATATGATTTTTAAAAAGACACAGAGAGAGTTCTCTTTGTAACTGGCAGAAGTTTTGCCAGGGCAGTCTGAAAGTGATTGCTGCAGGGACAGAGGGGTAAGAGAGATATTGGCAGGCGTTTAGCCAAGGTAGAGTCCAATGGGGGACAGCTGCACCAATGAGAAGGAGTGCTGGGGTTTTATATTTTTCCATGCAGGATGTAGGGTTGTCAGCTTGCAAGGGGGCTGCCATTACAATTGTCTTCCTCTGGGAAGAGTCCTGTTCCCGTCTATGATGGATCTCAGCTTGCAGGGGGTTGCGTTGCATTTGGGAACTATTCTGTTCCCATCTATGATGGGTGTTTGTTAGTGTGCAGAGGGTTGCCATTTCGATTGGGAACTGTTCTGTTCCTACCTATGATGGATGTAAGGTGCTTGTCAGCTTGCAGGTGCTGTGCTAGCCAGGGGAGTCAAAGCCAAGTAGTTAATATTTAGCACATTCCTATTAGCCCACAGGCTTGCTCCCGTTAACTCTTTGCCTGTTCCATCCTGCCAGTCCACGAGCCTGCTCCTGTTAACTTTTACTTGTCTCATCATTTGGGGTAGGAGGTATGTTCACTGTTGTGATTGTGGTGATGATTTCACTGGTATTGATATACGAAGGTCTGACAATTAAGTTCACAAACTTGTTGCAATGTTGTTGCTAACCTTTATCATATCAGAAGGATTATTCATTATGAAGTTGTACCAACTGGACAAACACTTAACCAAGTTTACTATTTAAAAGTGCTGAAAAGCTGTGTGAAAAAGACGGAAATGACCTGAACTTTTCGCCAACAATTCATGGCTCTTGCATCACATCAATGCACCAGCTCACATGGCACTGTCTGTGAGGGAGTTTTTAGCCAGTAAACAAATAACTGTATTTGTTATTTGTTATTACTGGCTAAACAAATACAGTTATTTGTTTACTGGCTAAAAACTCCCTCACAGACAGTTACCCTGCCTACTCACCTGATCTGGCCCCCAATGACTTCTTTCTTTGACTGAAGATAAAAGAAATATTGAAAGGAAGATATTTTGATGACATTCAGGACATCAAGGGCAATGTGACGACAGCTCTGATGGCCATTCCAGAAAAAGAGTTCCAAAATTGCTTTGAAGAGAGGACCTGGCACTGGTGTCAGTGCATAGCTTCCCAAGGGCAGCACTTCAAACTTGACTATGAGGCATGTAGCACTTTTTCTAGGATGAGTTCGCAAACTTAATTGTCATACATTAAAACTTATCAAACTTTACATTTTAAATATACTTAGCTTATTGTATGTCAATTATACCTCAATAAAACTGTTACAAATAACACCATGCAGGTCCTATGAAAGGGCTAGAAGTTTCCTTCTAATATCTCCAGTACCTCAGATTCATATATCCAAAATGGAACTCCTCTTCTGCTCCACCCCCAATGCGGCCTTACTCCTGGCATGTTCTCTAATGGTTAGGGACACTACCATCCACCCAGAACTTAGAAACCTGAGAGCCATCCTGGACTTTTTCCTCTTCTTCCACCAACAGACAATTGGAAATTAAGTTCTAGTGATTCTTTTTCCTTAACTTGTCTGAAATTCTAACCTTCCTCTCCAGCCGAGTTTAGGTCATTATTATCTCACATTTGAACTATTGTGATAGGCTTCTGAGTCACAAGTGTCCAGTCTCACTGCCCTGCCCTCATTCCCATTCTCCTTTTTTAAACTTCCCATGGTATCCATCCTCTACAGTGCTTCCAATGGGAGCTTTCTAGAACTTGCGTGTGATTGATGAAAGGCCTTAATACATGTTGCTTCTTCCAGATAAAAAACAGAAACTACATGTTCCCTACCTTAAACACTGCTTCTTCGCAGAGATATTTCCCAATCCCAGTCTAGTTATGTCTCCCTATTAGTATCCAGAACTCCTCCTTGGTAGTAGTCTTGTAACCAGAGGCCAAATAAGTCCGGGGCTCATGCTGCCTGCACTGCTCAGCCAATAGACCCTCCCAGGATTTGGGTCATAGAATAAGCGTTTTTTATCAGAGCACTGGTGGTCTGAGAAGGCAACGAGTTAACACCTCCAAAGACTGTCTTAACATTCTCAGACCTGCTGGAGGTATTTAAGGTAAAATCAGGGCGCTCTCCCAGAGGCTGCATGACGTCCTGGAGTTCTGTTCTCCTTTCATGATGCCCCCCCTGTGTCATTGTATCTCTTGTGGTGCCATCAGTTGGGAATGCTAGGGGAGTAACCTGGAAAATACTAAATGATAGACTTTGTAATTAGCAAGCATCTACAAGGTGATCTTCTAAGAGAAGGAGCTGGAACTGGGACGGGGCATCCCAGAGGCATTCTGAATACATGGGGCCCAGCTGGGCCCTGCTTCAGTCTGTGCTCTCACAATTCTAAGTTAGTGATTAAGTTATCATCTGTCTCTTCATAAAAGACTGTACTTTTCATAAAAGAACCATGTGTATTTCATCTACTCCAAGTTCCCAGTGCCTGATAGAGAACAGGATACAGAACACTGGTACAGAACAAGAGTCTCATAAGTATTGGTTACCAATTAAAGGAGGGTTCAGTTTATTAGGGCCAATATGACAGGAACACAAATACATACATTAAGCAAATTGTAGGTGCTATAAAGCAGAGCTCAAATAGAACAGCAGAGTGTATCACAGGAGAAGGGAGGGAGATTTGGCTGTGGCAATAAGGAAGGGCTTAAAGAAAGAAGGAGCATAGGGAGCTGGGTCAGGTTTTTCATATACCTAGTAAAAATGGACTTAAAGGAGAAGGTGCAAGAAAGTCTACAGTGAACGTGGGGACTAGAGCAGGCCACTTTACCCAGAGTATACATTTACAGAATGAAAAGAGTAGGAAGAAGAAAGATTGAAAATGCCTTGAGGCCAAAGCTTGGAGGGTGTTAAATATATAATTATTTGTTGACTTGGGGGACACTGAGGGTTTTTGAACAAGTGAATGACTTAATTAGCTGTACTGCAGCTGATTTTCTTTTTTTCTTACTTCCTCCTCCCCCTCTTTACCTTCCTCTTCCTTTTTCTATCAGAGGAATCACAGTACAATTGAGCATAACAGACTAGAAGTAGGTAGAGACCAGAGTTGGGCTACTGTTGAGGTACTTTGGTGTTAGCCTTGAAGACAACGGCACAGGGTTAGATGTGAGAGAAGTGGTAGAAATAGACTTTGTAGGACTTATTCAGGAAGATTAAAGAAAGAGAAATTTAAAAGATGAATCAGTGGTTTCAACACTGGTTTATCCAGAGGATGGTGGCATCTTTATTAACTATTACCAGAGAGTTGGTTTGATGGGGAGTCCATACTGAGTCAAAGAAGTGAGAGGAAGATGTCATCAAAATGGCGACGTGAGGTGAGCCTCTGTAGGGCTCCCCTGGAATTTACAACTAATCGAACAACAATAACTCCACAAAGGACTCCCTGCACAGGAGACAGGCAAGACGAAGAGGCTCACTACTGAATTCACCTAAAAGTGGGCGAATCGCGCAAGCAGGGGAGGAGGGAAGGGAGAAGTGCGGAGACGGAGCCGCGCGGGCGGAGGACACAGATCTAGCTCAGTGCTCCGAGCTCGCTGCATTCCAGAACAACCGCAGCTGCGGGAGAGGGAAGAACTCGGTCTGCTAGGGCTCTGCTTATGGCCCACAGGGCTGAGGGGGCCGCATATAACACGGCTGAACCCAACGCTCATGGCAGAGACCTCGGAGCAAAGACTGAGGGAAGAAGGCTGAAAATGGTGGTTTAAGCCCTCACTGCCGAGCAGAAAACAGAAGCCTTAGGCACTGAGACTAGCCACTCCCTCCCTACCTTCCCAGAGCTTGCCCCACCACCACCTGCCCGGTGCTAGAAGCAGAACAGTAGCAGTGTCAGATCAAAAGACCAGAATATTTGCTGTTCTGAGAACTGTGGACCACAGACACAGACTCATAGCCCAACTAGTTCCGGCAAAGGGGAGGGAGCTGTGGAAGCAGAACCAGCTCTGGTGGTCAACGCAATTGCTCTGGGCCACCTCTCACAACTCACCCGCCCCTGGCCCCCCCTATCTGGGCGGATCCCTGCAGAAGTAAACAGACCTGCTGAAACATACAGGCTCTGAATCTGGTGCAGGAAGAGCTTTGGAACTTCAAAAGCTCTCCGCATAACCACACGGACACTGCACCCTGTGACCCAGGCGAATTATTAACAGAGGAGAAGCCGTCTTCCAGGAAATCCCCCCATTGTGTGAGAAGATGGAATAGTATAGAGAACACATAGCACTACCGTGTGAGAGGGAAAAAAAGGCTGCAGTCAGAGAGAAAATAAAACATTCTACCAAGAAGTACTGGAAAACAAAAGAAAGACCTCTTCCTATCAACCTATTGCAGAAGCCACTCATGTAGATGTCTAGGAAGAGAAATAATAAATCAGTAATTGCCATGAATAACCAAGGCAACAAGACAGCTCAGAAAGAAAGTGAAAAGTCTCCAGAAAAGGAACTTAAAGATATGGAACTATGTGACTTAAATGACAGAGAATTCAAGATTGCAGTTCTGCAAAAACTCGACAAGATGCAAGAAAACACAGAAAGGCAGTTTAATGAACTCAGAAACAAAATCAAAGAACAACATGAGCATTTTACAAAAGAGATTGAAATTTTAAAAAAGAACCAAATTGAATTTCGGCAGATTATGAACTCAATAGAAGAAATAAAGAAGGAAATAACGGGCTTAGGTAGTAGGGTTGACCAGACGGAGGAAAGAATCATTGACATCGAAGATAGAACCTGGAAATTACACAGATAGAAGAAGAAAGAGACTTGAGACTTAAAAGAAATGAAAGAACTCTACAAGAATTTTCTGACTCCATCAGAAAGAGCAATATAAGAATAATGGGCATACCAGAAGGAGAAGAAAGAGAGAAGGGAACAGAGAATACATTCCAACACATTGTTGATGAGAACTTCCCAAACTTGTGGACAGAAATGGATCCTCAAATCCAAGAAGCAAATAGAACACCTAATTACCTCAATCCCAACAGGCTTTCTCCAAGGCACATTGTATTGAAGCTGTCTAAAATCAACGACAAAGAAAGAATCCTCAAGGCAGCCAGGGAAAAGAAGATGGTAACCTACAAAGGAAAGCCCAT
Organism: Rhinolophus ferrumequinum; assembly: GCF_004115265.2. Classification (NCBI taxonomy): domain Eukaryota; kingdom Metazoa; phylum Chordata; class Mammalia; order Chiroptera; family Rhinolophidae; genus Rhinolophus; species Rhinolophus ferrumequinum. The sequence goes on from NW_022680423.1 coordinate 726,308, forward strand.
TAGATTATCATCAGATTTTTCAGCAGAAACTCTACAAGCCAGGAGGGAGTGGAACCCAATATTCAAGCTATTGAAAGAGAGAAATTATGAGCCAAGAATAATGTATCCAGCAAAGATATCCTTTAGAGATGAAGGAGGAATAAAGACCTTTCCAGACATACAGAAGCTGAGGGAATTTTCTAATACACGACTTGCACTACAAGAAATACTAAAGGAGGCTATTCGACCACCATGAACAGGGACAATATGTGGCAACTAAAACATAAAAAGGGGGAGAGTAAAGGCCTGAACTGGAATATGGGAATGGAGAAAGTAAACGTGCTGAAGAAAATGGAATACTCTAAATATCAAACTTTCTTTTACTTAAACTTAAGGGTAACCACTCAAGAAAAATCCAGAACTGAAATATATACTGTAATTAAAGAAGAAACAGAGGGAAACATCATAGAATACAACCATACAGAAACAATAGACAACAACAAAAAGGAAAAGAAACAATGGAGACACAGCCTTACCAGAAAACTAAAGATAGAATGACAGGAAATCCTCACATATCAATAATCACCTTAAATGTAAATGGACTGAACTCACCAATAAAAAGACACAGAGTAGCAGATTGGATCAAAAAACTATACCCAATCATATGCTGTCTCCAAGAGACACATCTCAGCTACAAGGACAAGCATAGACTCAAAGTGAAAGGGTGGAAATTGAAACTCCAAGCATATGGTACCCAGAGAAAATCAGGTGTAGCCATAATGATATCTGATGAAACAGACTTCAGGGTAAAAAAGATAACAAGAGACAAAGATGGACACTTCATAATGGTAAAGGGGAGTATACAACAAGAAGACTTAACAGTCATCAATATTTATGCCCCCAATCAGGGAGCACCGAAATATACCAAGCAACTACTAACAGAACTAAAGGGAGAAATTGACCAAAACACAGTTATACTAGGGGACCGAATACATCACTGACCAGTATGGACAGATCATCCAAAAAGAAAATAAATAACAAAATAACAGCCCTAAATGACACATTACATGAAATGGACATAATTGACATATATAGAGCACTTCATCCTAAAACATCAGACTATACATTCTTTTCTGGTGTACATGGAACATTCTCAAGGATAGACCATATATTGGGACATAAAATCAGCCTCAGCAAATTTAAGAAGACTGAAATCATACCAAGCATATTCTCTGATCACAAGGCTTTGAAATTGGATATCAACTGCAAAAAGAAAGCAGGAAAAAACACAAATACATGGAGATTAAACAACACACCTTTAAAGAACGACTGGGTCAAAGAAGAAATTAGAGGAGATATCAAAAGATACATAGAAACAAATGACAATGAAAATACATCCTACCAAAATTTTTGGGATGCAGTGAAAGCAGTTTTAAGAGAGAGATTTATATCATTACAGGTCTATCTCAAGAAACAAGAAAAATCCCAAATAAATAATCGCAGGTTGCACCTTAAAGAACTAGAAAAAAAAGAACAAGTGAAAGCCAAGGTCAGCAGAAGAAAGGAAATAACAAAAATCAGAGCAAAACTAAATGATATAGAGAACAAAAAGACAATAGAAAAAATTAACGTGACAAAGAGCTGGTTCTTTGAAAAGATTAACAAAATTGACAAACAATTGGCTAGACTCACTAAGATAAAAAGAGAGAAGACACTAATTAACAAAATCAGAAATGAAAAAGGGGACGTTATCACGGACACCACAGAAATATAAAGGATCATCCAAGAATACTATGAAAAAGTATATGCCACCAAATTCAATAACCTAGAAGAAATGGACAAGTTCTTAGAAACATAGAGCCTTCCAAGGCTGAACCATGAAGAACTGGAAAATCTAAACAGATGGATCACCATTAATAAAATTGAATTAGTCATCCAAAACCTTCCCAAAAGCAAAAGCCCGGAACCAGATGGCTTCACTAGTGAATTCTGCCAAACCTTCAAAGAGGATCTAATACCAATCCTGCTCAAACTCTTCCAAAAACTGGAAGAAGAGACAGTGTTCCCTAACTCATTTTATGAGGCCAACATTACCCCGATACCAAAACCTGGTAAGGACAACACAAAAAGAGAAAACTACAGACCAATATCTCTGATGAATACAGATGCAAAAATCCTAAACAAAATTCTAGCAAATCGAATACAACAATGCATTAAAAAGATCATTCATCACGACCAAGTGAGGTTCATCCCTGGGGCACAAGGATGGTTCAACATTCGCAAATCCATCAATGTGATACATCACATAAACAAAATAAAGGACAAAAATCATATGATTATATCAATTGGTGCAGAAAAAGCATTTGACAAGATACAACATCTATTCATGATTAAAACATTTAATAAAATAGGTATGGAAGGAAAATAACTTCACATAATAAAGGCCATATATGACAAGCCCTCAGCTAATCTCATGATTAATGGTGAAAAACTGAAGCCCTTTGCTCTACGTTCAGGAACACGACAGGGCTGTCCCGTATCACCTCTGCTTTTCAACATAGTGTTGGAAGTCCTTGCCAGAGCAATCAGGCAAGAGGAAGAAATAAAAGGCATCCACATTGGGAATGAAGAAGTTAAATTATCACTCTTTGCAGATGACATGATGCTATATATAGGAAACCCTAAAGACTCCATCAAAAAGCCATTAGAAACAATCAACGAATACAGTAAAGTTGCTGACTACAAAATCAAAGTACAAAAGTCCATTGCATTCCTATATACTAACAATGAAATCTCAGAAAAAGAAAAACAAAAAAGAATTTCTTTTGCAATTGCAGCAAAAAGAATAAAATACCTAGGAATAAACATAACCAAGGATGTGAAAGACCTATATGCTGAAAACTAAAATACATTTTCAAAAGAAATTGAAGAAGACACAAAGAAATGGAAAGACATTCCGTGCTCATGGATTGGAAGAATCAACATAGTTAAAATGGCTATATTACCCAAAGCAATACACAGATTTAATGCAATCCCCATAAAAATCCCAATGGCATTTTTTTAAAGAAATAGAACAAAAAATCATCAGATTTGTTTGGAACCACAAAAGACCCCGAATAGTCAAAGCAATTTTAAGAAAAAAAAACAATACTGGAGGTATCACACTCCCTGACTTTAGCTTGTACTACAGGGCTAGAATAATCAAAACAGCATGGTATTGGCAGAAAAACAGACACATAGACCAATGGAATAGAATTGAGAACTCAGAAATAAAACCACATAAATATGGACTGATAATTTTTCACAAAGAAGCTAAAAACATGCAATGGAGGAAAGACAGCCTCTTCAATAAATGGTGCTGGGAAAATTGCAAAGCCACGTGCAAAAGAATGAAAATGGACTGCTATCTGTCACCATGCACCAAAATTAATTCAAAATGGATCAAAGCATAAGACCTGACACAATAAACTGCATAGAAGAAAACATAGCTACTAAACTTATGGACCTTGGGTTCAAAGAGCATTTTATGAATTTCACTCCAAAGGCAATGGAAGTAAAAGCTAAAATAAATGAATGGGACTATATCAAACTTAAAAGCTTCTGCACAGCAAAAGAAACCATCGACAAAATAAAGAGGCAACCAACTGAATGGGAGAAGGGTTTTGGAAACATTGCCTCAGATAAGGGGCTAATATCCAAAATATACAAGAAACTCATGCAACTCAACAACAAAAAAACAAACAACCCAATTGAAAAATGGGCAGAGGACCTCAAGAGACATTTCTCCAAAGAGGACACACAAATGGCAAATAGACATCTGAAAAAATGCTCCACATCACTAATCATCAGAGAAATGCAAATAAAAACCACAATGAGATATCACCTCACCCCAGTCAGAATGGCTATCATCAACAAGACAAATAGTAACAAGTGTTGGAGAGTCTGTGGAGAAAAAGGAACCCTCATGCACTGTTGTTGGGAATGCAGACTGGTGCAGCCGTTATGGAAGGCAGTGTGGAGGTTTCCTCAAAATTTATGAATAGAATTACCATATGACCCAGCAATCCCTTTCCTGGGTATCTACCCAAAAAATCTGAAAACATCTACACATAAAGACACGTGTGCTCCAATGTTCATTGCACCTTTGTTTACGGTGGCCAAGACATGGAAACAACCAAAATGTCCTTCGATAGATGAATGGATAAAGAAGTTGTGGTATATATGCACAATGGAATATTATTCGGCAGTAAGAAAAGATGATATAGGAACATTTGTGACAAATTGGATGGATCTTGAGAGTATAATGCTAAGCGAAATAAATCAGACAGAAAAAGTAGAGAACAATATGATTTCACTGATATGTGGTATATAAACCAAAAACAATAAAAGAACACGACAAACAAATCAGAAAAAAAACTCATAGACACAGACAATAGTTTAGTGGTTACCAGAGGGTAAGGGGAGTGGGGGTGGGAGATGAGGGTAAAGGGCATCAAATATATGGTGATGGAAGGAGAACTGATTCCGGGTGGTGAACACACAATGGGATTTATAGATAATGTAATACAGAATTGTGCACCTGAAATATATGTAATTTTACTAACAATTGTCACCCCAATAAATTAAAAAAAAAGAAGAAGAAATGAGAGGAAGAGAATTTAGAAGGAAGGTGGCCTTTATAACATGATGAATGCACTTCCTGGTAGTCTTTGATGAAGGAATTCCTCAGGTTTCTTCCCTGCTCTTTAGTCTTCTGGGAACTTTTGCCAGTCAAGAGGATGGGAGATTCATCTTCACTGGGATAGTTTTTTCCTTCATAAATAACAATACTAAATTTCAAGTATGTGCGGGAGTATCAGGACACGCTCCTCAATCCTGCTATTGTGCTTGAGCTCTGGGTAATTAGTGTCTGATAGTTTTAAACAGATGGGTCTCTCTGACAGCAGAGATTACAGCTTGAAATCAATTCTGAAATAATATTATATTAATTTCTCAACTCCTGTCTGTGGACAAAACCTGTTCTTTTCCTCTGAACACTGTAATGACGAGAACATTAACATTAGATCATTTAGAGAGGAAATGGAAGTGGTGGAGGAGAAAGAAGGACCGGATTTAACAGGAGCTGAAGAGGAGGTAGTAGATGCTAAACGTTTCTTGTGGCTGGTTGCAGCCTGGAAACATGTAAAGGAAATTCTGAATACACACAGGCTGGGCGTGGGGGCTGTTCAGAGTTCCAGTGCTCCCCAAATGTTCAGCTTTAGTTTGACATTGTCACCTGCTTTGACAACAGGCTGGGTATTCTCTGGTGTTTATTCAATCTCTGAGAGGAGACTAGTTTTACAGAAATAGGTCTGCAGGGGGCCTGTCTAGACTTCTGACTTTCCATTCAAACCAGGCAATCTACAGTTCAGACACAAATCAGGCTGCCTGGAGTGAGCCTACAGCCTACCCCTACCACCTGGGAAGCACAGCTTCTTCTCTTGGATTGTTAAAAGGGAAAAACTCACTACCTACAACCACATGCTTGTGCAAGGGCATGTGATGAGGCGCATAATCTTGTTCCCAGCCTTGGGTAAAAGCTAGGCCTGGAAATGTTTAAATGTACAGGCAGTCAGTTCTCAATTATTAATGCTAATGTAATTCCCCAACCATTTTTCTTTGGCTTTCTAGGATTTTTTTTTTTTTACTTCCATCAGGCCTTATGTACCCAATCACTCAGATTGACATTAAAACATGAAAATGAGCAGCAACTGTGTTATTTTGAAAAGAGCATGAGACTTGGAGCTGGTCTTGCCCTGGTAATGAGGAGTCTGGATGTCTCAGCATCTCAGTTCTCAATCTGAAAAATGGGGCAATATCAGCCCTCCCCCACAGTGTTATTGGGAAGGTCAAATACAATGACAGATGCAAAACTACCTAACAATCTGTAAAAGTCCAAATCCAAGTGGGAGTATGGAAATGTCCTGGCTACCCCTGAGCACTGGATTCCTAGGGATGGGAGGTGTCGTGCAGGGTGGCCTGCGGGGTCTCTGCTCCCGCTCTCCACACAAGAACGCAGGATATGGTGAGGCCAAAAATGAACACCCACGGAGCCATAGGTAGGGGAGTCACACCACTATATTCTCGCTGGCGGCTGGGTTGGAGACACAGGAACCAGGAGCAACACAATTCTCAACCCTCACTGTGCCGCTTGCAGGCTCAGCCACCATCTTCTTGCTAGCTCCCAATTTGCTAGCGTAGCCACGGCAGTTATATTAGCGGCCAATGGCTCACTGGTTACAGCTGACGGCCATCAGCTGACAGCTGCTGGCCATTTGATCACAGTTTATGGCCATTTACTACCTGAGCCAGCACCTTTCTGTGTGAGGCCAAGAGCCTGGAAACTGCTTTTTGGGGCTCTGTCCCCACAGGAGGCTTCCAGAGAAAACCCACCTGCAGATAAACATGGGTGTAGAAAACACTGTCCAAGATCCTAGAGAGGAGACTGTGACAGTTGTGGTGGGGAAACTGACCTTTAAATGGTTCCTGCCACGTGGAACTGAGCTAAAATGGTGGCCTGAGCAGAGAGAGAAGTCCCCAGGCTAAGCCCCAGCCCAAGCCCCAGCCCACTTCCGCATAACCCCCTCCAAGCCGCACCCCAAGCTAATCACCAGACAACACCTACCCCTTCCCCAACTCAAGGAAGTCCCCAACCCATAAAAGCCTGCTCAAAACCTTGCTAGGGGTTCAGTCTTTTGGGAAGGATCCCGCTGAGCCCACCGGCATAATAAAGCTGACTCTCCTAACTCTCTGAGTGCTGCTTGGCTTCTTTCTGGTCTTGGATTCTGCAACATTTGCTTCCCTGACTGGGAACCCCAACCGCACTGGCCCCTTGAGCCACTGATTTGGGGGAGAGCAGGACATAGGGTGGTGGGAGAGCTGAGACAGGCTAGGCGCGCCCTGCTGATTTTGGCAGGCCCAGGACTGGCGACCTCCCACCGGTTCCGGCCCGTGACTCCCTGCTGGACCCCAGTAGGGAGAATGGACAGACAGCCAACCAGGACATAAGACACAGTAAGACCTCGTGGCCCGGACCCAGTTAGGCCTGCCTAAGTGCAGAAAGGGAGCCTGATCACCTCCTGCTGAGTCCTACTTCAGACTCCAGTTAGGACCATTCCAGGGGAGGGCTTCTTTCCTCCCTGAATGAGTGTGTGTGTGTTTGGTCCCAAACGGGATTCTGTGTGGATCCACGGATTGTTGGCTACAGACCCCGAGTGAGCCCCAACCTGCGTTTCTGTGGTAGCGTCCTACGGCATAACGGTGATTCGCACTCTCGAACTGCAACCTGGCCCAGGGTTTATACAGGCACACCTTAGCCAACACATACCCTAAGTTCCCGCTAGAGAAATGGCCAGGCGGGTGCCTGATTGAAACTCCTCCCCTGTCCGCGCAACATCAAACATCAGGGAAGAGAAACATGGGAAGCCCATGGTTCTAGATTGCATGTTAAAGAATTTCAGGCAAGATTTTGGAGGCGAATATGGGGTCAAAATGACCCCCGGATGTCTCCGTGCTTTATGTGAGCTGGATTGGCCAGGTTTTTCTTTTTTTTTTTTTTAATTTATTGGGGTGACAATTGTTAGTAAAATTACATAGATTTCAGGTGTGCAATTCTGTATCACATCATTTATAAATTACATTGTGTGTTCACCACCCAGAGTCAGTTCTTCTTCCATCACCATATATTTGATCCCCCTTACACTCATCTCCCACCCCCTAACCCCTTAACCCTCTGGTAACCACTAAATTACGTTCCCCAGATTAATTTTCAAACCCCGTGGCCATCTTGGGGTTACTGATTGTTTTCTAATCCCCTCACCTTCCCCTTTACCCCCACCCCCCGCCCATCTAGCAACCCTCAGTTTTTCCTCTTTGTCTCCAAAACTGTTTCTGATTAGTTCATTCACTTATTCTTTTCTTTAGATTCCGCATATAAGTGAAATCATATGGTACTTATCTTTCTCTGTCTGACTTATTTCACTTAACATAATGTTCTCTAGGTCCATCCATGTTGTTTCAAATGGTAAGATTTCTTTCTTTTTTATGGCTGCGTAGTACTCCATTGTATAAATGTACCACAGTTTCTTAATCCAGTCATCTACCGATGGGCATTTCGGTTGTTTCCATGTCTTAGCTATTGTGTATAGTGCTGCAATAAACATAGGAGTGCATAAAGATTTTTGAATTGGAGGTTTGGATTTCTCCGGATAGATACCTAGGAGTGGAATTACTGAATCATAGGGTAGTTCCATTTTCAGATTTTTGAGATACCTCCATAATATGTTTTCCATAGTGGCTGTACCAATCTGCAATCCCACCAACAGTGCACAAGCGTTCCCTTTTCTCCACATCTGTGCCAGCACTTGTTGTTTGTTGATTTACTGATGATAGCCATTTTGACTGGGGTGAGGTGGTATCTCATTGTGGTTTTTATTTGCATTTCTGTGATGGTTAGTGAGGTTGAGCATTTCTTCATATGTCTGTTTGCCATCTGTATGTCCTTTTTAGAAAAATGTCTCTTCAAGTCCTCTGCCCATTTATAATGGGTCATTTGATTTTTGGAGTTGAGTTGAGTGAGTTTTTCATAGATTTCTGATATTAATCCCTTATCAGATATATCATTGGCAAATATCTTTTCCCATTCACTAGGATCCCTTTTTGTTTTATTGATGGTTTCCTTTGCTGTGAAAAAACTTTTTAGTTTGATATCCCACGTGTTTATTTTTTCTCTTACTTCCCTCGCTCGAGGGGATATATCAGTAAAAATCTTAACCCGGGTAATGTCTGTGAAGTTTCTTCCTATATTTTCTTCTAGGTATTTTATGGTTTCAGATCTTACATTTAAGTCTTTAAGCCATTTTGAATTTATTCTTGTATATGGTGTAAGGAGGTGGTCCAGCTTCATTTTTTTGCATGTGTCTGTCCAGGTTTCCCAGCACCATTTATTGAATAGACTGTCTTTACCCCATCGTACATTCTTGCTTCCATTGTCGTAGATGAAATGGCCATATAGGCATGGATTTATTTCTGGACTCTCTATTCTGTTCCATTGATCTATGTGTCTGTTTTTATGCCAGTACCATGTTGTTTTGATTACTGTAGTATTTGATTACTGTAGTAGCCTTGTAGTATAATTTGAAGTCAGGTATTGTTATACCTCCCACTTTGTTCTTATTTCTCAAGATTGCTGAGGCTATACGGGGTCTTTTATGGTCCCATATAAATTTTAGGATTATATGTTCTATTTCTGTGAAAAACATCGTTGGTAGTTTGATAGGAATTGCGTTGAATATGTATATTGCCTTAGGCAGTATGGACATTTTAACTATATTAATTCTTCCTATCCATGAACATGATATGTGTTTCCATCTATTTATATCTTCCTTCATTCCTTTCTTAAGTGTCTTTAATTTTCTGAGTACAGATCTTTTACTTCTTTGGTTAAAATTATTCCCAGGTATTTTATAGTTTTGGAGCAGTTATAAATGGGATTGTTTTTTTAATTTCTCCTTCTGATGTTTTATTATTGGTATATACAAATGCAACTGATTTCTGAATATTAATTTTGTATCCTGCTACTTTACTAAATTCATCTATCAGCTCTAATAGCTTCTTGGTGGAGTCTTTAGGGTTCTGTATATATATTATCATATCATCTGCATATAATGATAATTTTACTTCCTCCTTACCAGTTTGGATGCCTTTTATTTGTTTTCCTTGTCTGATTGCAGTGGCTAGAACTTCTAGCACTATGTTGAATAGAAGTGGAGAAAGTGGGCAACCTTGCTTTGTTCCTGATCTTAGGGGGAATGGTTTTAGCTTTTCCCCATTGAGTATGATGTTAGCTGTGGGTTTGTCATATATGTCCTTTATTATGTTGAGATATGATCCCTGTATTCCCACTTTCTTAAGGATTTTTATCATAAATGGCTGTTGGGTTTTATCAAATGCTTTTTCTGCATCTATTGATATGATCATTTGATATCATCTATTGATATTTTTCATTTTGTTAATATGGTGTATCACATTAATTGATTTGCGGATGTTGAACCACCCTTGCATTCCAGGGATCAATCCCACTTGATCATGGTGTATGATCTTTTCAATGTATTGCTGAATTATTTTCGCTAATATTTTGTTGAGGATTTTTCCATCTATGTTCATTAGAGATATCGGTCTGTAGTTTTCTTTTTTTGTGGTGTCTTTGTCTGATTTTGGGATCAGGGTGATAGTGGCTTCGTAAAAAGTGTTTGGGAGTCTTCCCTCCTTCTGGATTTTTTGGAAGAGTTTGAGGAGAATAGGTGATAATTCTTTTTTGAACGTTTTGTAAACTTCACCTGTAAAGCCATCTGGTCCAGGGCTTTTGTTTATTGGGAGATTGTTGATTACTGATTCAATTTCCGTGGTGTTAATCAGTCTATTCAGGTTTTCTGTTTCTTCTTGAGTTAGCCTTGGAAGGTTGTATGCCTCTAGAAAATTGTCTATTTCTTCCAGATTGTTAAATTTGTTGCCATATAGTTGCTTATAGTAACTTCTTAAAACTTTTTGTGTTTCTGCAGTGTCTGTTGTCACTTCTCTTCTTTAATTTCTGATTTTATTAATTTGGGTCCTCTCTCTCTTTTTTTAAATGAGTCTGGCTAAAGGTTTGTCAATTTTGTTTATCTTCTCTAAGAACCAACTCTTGGATTCATTGATCTTTTGTATTGTTTTTCTGGTTTCTATTTCATTTATTTCTGCTCTGATCTTTATTATCTCCTTCCTTGTGCTCCCTTTGGGCTTATTTTGCTGTTCTTTTTCCAGATCCCTTAAGTGTGAAGATAAACTGTTGATTAGTGATGTTTCTTGTTTCTTTGGAGGCCTGCAAAGCTATGAATTTCCCTCTTAGGACTGCTTTTGCGGCATCCCATAGATTTTCGGTCGTCGTGTTTTCATTTTCGTTTGTCTCAAGATATCTTTTGATTTCTTTCTTGATCTCCTGCTTGACCCATTCATTATTTAGTAATAAGTTATTCAGCCTCCATGAATTGGTGTGTCTTCCAGTTTTTTTCCTGTAGTTCATTTCTAATTTCATAGCATTGTGATCAGAGAAGACAATTGGTATGATTTCAATTTTCTTAAATTTATCAAGACTTGTTTTGTGGCCTAACATATGGTCTATCTTAGAAAATGTTCCATGTGCGCTTGAGAAAAACGTGTATTTTGCAACATTGGGTGAAATGTTCTGAAAATATCAATTAAATCCAAGTGGTCCAATGTATCATTTAAGGCTGTTGTTTCCATATTGATTTTCTGTCTGGAAGACCTGTCCCTTGTTGTCAGAGGTGTGTTGAAGTCCCCTACTATGATAGTGTTACTGTTGATCTCTGTCTTTATGTCAGTCAGTACCTGTTTTATATATTTAGGTGCTTCTATGTTGGGTGCATAGATGTTTACTAGGGTTATGTCCTCTTGTCGGATCGATCCCTTTATTATTACATAGTGCCCATCTTTATCTTTTAATATGTTCTTCATTTTAAAGTCTATTTTGTCAGATATACGTATTGCAACTCCAGCTTTTTTCTCATTTCCATTTGCATGAAATATCTTACTCCAACCCTTCACTTTCAGCCTGTGTGTGTCTTTTGTTCTGAGGTGAGTCTCTTGTATACAGCATATACAAGGGTCTTGCTTTCTTATCCAGTCAGCCACCCTATGTCTCTTGATTGGAGCATTTAATCCATTTACATTTAAAGTGATTATTGATAGGTACATAGTTATTGCCATTTTTAAATTTGTAGTTTGGTTGTTTTGATCTTTGTTCTATTTACAGAAGTCCTTTTAGTATTTCTTGCAATGCTGGCTTGGTGGTAATAAATTCCTTTAGCTTATTTTTTTCTGGAAAGCTCTTTATCTCTCCATCAACTTTAAATGATAACCTTGCTGGATAAAGCAATCTAGGTTGTAGGCCTTTGTTTTCCATCACTTTGAGTATCTCCTGCCACTCCCTCCTGGCCTTCAATGTTTCTGTAGAAAAATCATTTGATAGTCTTATGGGAGTTCCCTTGTACGTAACCCTCTGTCTTTCTCTTGCTGCTTTTAAGATTCTCTTTGTCATTAAGCTTTTCCATTTTAACTATAATGTGTCTTGGTGTGGACCTGTTTGGGTTTATCCTGGTTGGAACTCTCTGCACTTCCTGGGCTTGTATGTTGGTTTGCTTCATCAGGTTGGGGAAGTTTTCGGACATTATTACTTCAAATATGTTGTCAATCCCTTGCTTCCTCTCTTCACCTTCTGGTATTCCTATGATGCGCATGTTGTTGCACTTGATGTTATCCCAGAGGTCTCTTAAGCCATCCTCATTGTTTTTTATTCTTTTTTTCTTTCTGTTTTTCCGTTTGGGTAATCTCTGCTACCTTGTCTTCTAAGTCGCTGATTCGATCCTCTGCTTCGTCTAACCTGCTGGTAATCCCTTCAAGTGAGTTCTTAATTTCGGTAATTGTGTTCTTTAGTTCTAACTGGTTGTTCGTTATGATTTCTACATCCTTCTTTATGTCTTCTCTAAGCTCCTTAAACATTCTTATCACCAGTGTTCTGAACTCTGTCTCTGAAAGGTTGGTTACCTCTGCTTCATTTGGTTCCAGTTGTGGAGGTTTCTTCTGTTCTTTTATTTGGGATGTGTATCTTTGTTTCCCCATTCTGGCTGACTCTCTGTGTTTGTTTTGATGTGTTAGGTAGATCCCCTAGAGTTCTTAGGTCTTGCTAGGTTATCTTATGTAGTATGTGTCCTTTATATTTGACTTGCACTACGTCGTTCTTCTCCTCTGCGTGTGCTCCAAAGGTGACTCTTGTGTTGTGTATATTGTCCTGTTCAAGAAGATCTTTAATTGCTTTTTGCTTGTGAGTAGGTGGTGTTAACTCCTAGGCTGACTCGTTGTGAAACTTGGCTCTGCCCACCGCAGGGCATTCTGCTGCGTGAGGGTTGACCATTTAAATGTGGTTTGGCCTCTATGGGCTCTAGTGCCTGCAGAGAATTCCCTCTGTGTGTATGACTTGTAGGTCAAACCTGGTAGTACTCTGGTTTGGTCTGGAGTTGGCCTCTGGATATGTTGAATCTTGTGCCTCTTAAGCTGGGCCCTGGTAGGGCAGTTTCAGAACAAAGCAAATCACCAAGCACAGCAGCATCAACAACAACAAAGAAAAAAATAAAATACATTCACATGTAAAAACACCCGATAACCCCCACTCGACACAGGGAAAGATATCAAAGATATAAAGACAAAGCAAAACAAAACACAACAAAGCAAAACAAAAAGCAGTGCCAGTCTTGGCTTAAGCCCACCAAGTAATGTCCAGGTTGTCCTCTGCTTTACCAAAGAGCCCCCTGCTTATTGCGGAGGCAGAGCCGGTCACCTGGTGCCCAGAGTGACTTTGGGATGGTAGATTTAAATGTGTGGGCCTGAGGGGTCTGGATGATAGTTTTTACAAAGTCAGTGCAGTTTCTGCCCTTTGCCTGCACATATGCACACTGAGAGTAGCACCACCAGCCCCGTGTCCAGTACTCCTGAGTCTTAGGGCTCTTCTTCAGTTTGTGTGTGTATGGGGTGGTGCGGGCGGGAGATTTCTGAGCTGCTGAAAGCCCAGAGCTGCGTCTGTCGCTTATTGCTAATCCCTGGGAGTGTCTCTGCAGTTGCACTTGCCCCGCTCTAGGCAGGCCAGAAAGGGTGGGGGCTGGGGATGGAAGGGTCTTCTCTCTCCCAGCCCAGCCGCGTGTCACACTCTTTCCGCAGTCCAGAAAAGGTGGTGGCTGGGGGTGGAGGAGTGTCTTCTCTCCTAGCCCAGCCAAAATCACACTCTTCCCAGCCTCTTCCCTGGGTCAGGGCTGCCTGTCAGGCTTCCCAGAGCCTGAGCACTACTACGGCTCCTCTGTAATCTGACACTACTCCTCAGTTCAGGGGCCAGTTTAAGTCTCTGGAAGGGCGGGGGTAGGATTGGAAGAGCGGGGTGGGGGAGGGGTCCAGGTATGGAGTCTGTGTTCTTTGTCCGCCCTAAGGCCCACTAGCCGCCCTCCCGGCGGGAGAAATCAGCCGTGGGATGCAGGGAAAGAGCCCACCTCCTGGTCTCTGTGCTCTCCGTTCTGCCCTGGGATCCCGTGTGTGCCTGGAACTGCGGGTGACACCACGGTTTTCACCGCCGCCACCGCCGGCCGGGACCCTGCCGCGGGCCAGGATGCGGCCCCTGGCCGTGAGTTTTCACTCCGCTCCCTTCCTTCCTTCCCCTGCTCGCCCAATTAGCGCACCTTCAAGTAATCCTTAGCTTCAAGTAATCCACGAGTCTCTTAGCTGTTCTGTGTGATGAGCAAAGAGTTTTTTGATGGGTTATAGGTCCCGTTTGTAATAAGATCTGGAGAACTCAGAAAGTGCGCCCCGCTGCCGCCATTCCTATGACGTCCTGGATTGGTCAGGTTTTGACGTGGGATGGCCCCCAGAAGGCACTCGACCTCCCCACTATGTTGACTCGTGGTTGGAAATAGCCCGAACCCTTCCTCCTTGGGTATAGTTCTGCTCCAATAGTAAGGGACAGTCCAGGATCTTTGTTGCATGGGGCCTGCGATGTTGCACCCAGAGAGAGTCGACTAAGACCATATACCAGGGAGACCCCGATGAAGAGCTGATACCACCTCCATAGTCTCCACGGCCAACGGCTAACGCGCCCCCGGCACTCCCAGACACTCTGCCTCCATCCGAACCCCCTGAGCTGACACCCAACCTCCCAAGCCCTCCCCAGGAGGCCCCTGATCCTCAACACCAACCCTCACTGGGACCTGCTAGCCAACTTACATCCAGGGATATGCCTCCACTTTAGCTGCCCCTCTGAGAGACCAGAGGGCCAGACCAAGTAGGAGACAATGGGACCCTCCAGCGAGGATGCCCAATCATCTACTACCAGCCCTTCTCCACCACTGACCTGTTAAATTGGAAACACCATACCCCAGCATACTCATAGAAACCACAAGCCATGATAGACCTTATAAAGTCCATCTTCCACACTCATTGTCCCACCTGGGAAGACTGTCAGCAGCTCCTCCGAACGTTCTTCAACACTGAAGAGCGCCGACGGATCATACAGGGGGCAAGGCAGTGGCTAGAAGAAGTGTCCCCTGAGGAAGTCCTAGATGCTGCCACCTGGGCAACCGAGGCTGCTCCAGATGCACGGCCTGATTGGGACTTTAATACTGAAGCGGGAAGAGGCACAATTTGCCAATACCAAGACACTCTTCTACAAGGGCTGTGGGCAGGAGCCGGAAAACCAACCAACATGTCCAAAACAGCCAATGTGACCCAAAATGGGGAAGAGACTCCTGGTGACTTCTACGAACGTCTCTGTGAGGCCTTCTGGGTCTACACTCTGTTCGATCCAGAAGCCCCCGAAAATAAAAGGATGATAAACGTGGCCTTCGTTGCTCAGGCAGCCCCTGACATACGCTGAAAACTCCAGAAAATCAAGGGGTTAACAGGAATGAACATCACCCAGCTTTTGGAAGTGGCTAACAAGGTCTATCAGAACCGTGAGGTTGTGGCTAAATGAGAAGCCGATAAGAGGATGAGAGAGAGGTAACACTCCTTGAGGCTGTGCTCCAACAGGGAGGGGACAGCCCTGGAAGGAAAGGACCTCCCTGCCGGCAGGCAGGCCCCCACCCCCACGCCCCACTAAAAGAAGACCAATGCACGTACTGTAAAGGACTGGGCCATTGGAAAAATGAGTGTCCCAACCGCCGGAGAGGGAAGCCTCGATCTCCCTGTGGTCCAACCCAACTAGCCAGGAGCCCGACTTCATAGGGTTAGCAGGAATCGAGTCAGACTGAAGGGGACCGGGCTCATTCGAACTCCGCCCCCACGAGCCCATGGTCGACTTAGATGTAAGGGGCCAAACAGTGACTTTCATGGTAGATATCGGAGCAGAACATTCAGTAGTCACCACAGTGGTGGCACCGCTCAGGGCCCACAGAGTCACCATAATGGGGGCCACTGGGGATCAAGCTAAGAGCCAGCCGTTCTGCCAGGCCAGGACTTGTAAATTAGGAGGACACACCGTGTCACATGAGTTTCTCTACTTACCGGACTGTCCAATTCCCCTCCTGAGGCACGACCTCCTCACCAAATTAGGGGCCCAAATCTCCTTTGAACCGTCAGGCCAAGCCACCATGTTTCTGCAGCCTCTGGCGGAAGGATTTATTCTGTCTATCACCACCCGGAGGGAAGAAGAATGGAGGCTCTACGGGACCGGCAGTGTAGAACAGAATCCAGAAGCCTACAGGGCCGATTTCCCAGAGGTTTGGGCAGAAGATAATCCACCCGAGCTGGCAAAACATAAGGCCCCAATTTTGGTGGAGCTAAAACCCGGAGCTCAACCCCAACGGCTATGCCAATATCCCATCTCCAAGGAAGCCTGGGCAGCGATCCAAAAACACCTCTCCCTTCTCAGAGCAGCAGGGATACTCGTAGAGTGCCAGTTTGCCATGGTATATGCCCCTTCTGCTGGTAAGGAAGCCTAATTGAGACTACCTGCCAGTATAAGATTTAAGAGTGGTGAACCAAGCTACAGTTTCCCTACACCCTGTAGTCCCAAATCCATATACTCTCCTCAGTCAGCTGCCCCTGGAGGCCAGATGGTTCACCTGCCTGGACTTGAAAGATGCATTCTTCTGCATTCGGTTTGTGCCCCAGAGCCAATCACTGTTCGCCTTTGAATGGACTGAAGCTGATACTGGCCAGCAGCTCCAGTTGACATGGACTCGGCTCCCACAGGGCTTCAAAAACTCCCCAACCCTCTTTGGGGAAGCGCTAGCCTCAGATTTAGCAACCTTCCCTCGAGAAGAATACCACTGCTCTCCATTGCAATATGTGGATGATCTGCTCCTAGCCTGTGTCACCGAAACCGAGTGCCAAACCATGACGCAGGCACTCCTGTCCCACTTAGCCAAGACGGGGTATAGAGTCACCTGGAAGAAAGCCCAGCTCTGCAGAAAACAAGTACAATACTTGGGCTTTGTCCTCTCCAAAGGACAGTGGGCCCTCAGCACCGAGAAGAAGAAAGTCATCACCTCTCTCTCTCGGCCCACCAACTGGAGGGCACTCCGTGAGTTCCTCGGGGCCGCCGGCTTCTGCCGGATCTGGATTCCTGGCTTTTTGGCAATAGCCCGGCCCTTATATGAGGCTCTAGCCTGTCAAGAAAAGGCCCCCATGCTATGGACAGAAGATCAGCCTTCCAGCAGCTAAAGAGCTCACTTGGACAGGCCCCAGCCCTCAGGTTACCTGATGCTGAGAGGCCATTCCACATATTTGTCCATGAGAGAGACAAAATAGCCTTAGGCCTGCTGGCCCAAACAGTTGGACCATGGCTCCATCCCACTGCATACCTCTCAAAGAAATTAGACCCGGTAGCAGTGGGTTGGCCACCCACCTGCGGGCCCTAGCAGCCACTGTGATTTTCATCAAAGAGGCAGACAAGCTCACCTTAGGCCAAAGACTCATAGTTAAAGTACCCCACTCGGTCACCACCTTGAATAGTCAAGGACCCCGATGGCTGTCGAATGCACGGCTGACTCAGTATCAAGGGCTACTCCTGGAAAACCCTCGGATCTCATTAGAAACTGTGAACCCAGCCACTTTCCTGCCAACCGAGGACGGGGATCCAGAACATGACTGTATAGAAGTCATCAACAAGGTCTACGCCACCAGAGCCATCAACGAGGTCTACGCCTCCGGGACAGCCCACATCCTAACCTGGACCTTACTCTGTATACTGATGGCAGCAGCTTCCTGAGGGATGGAAAACGTCACATAGGGTACGCAGTAACCACCACAGACGAGGTACTCGAGGTTGGGGCACTTCCATCGGGATGGTCAGCCCAACGGGCAGAACTATGGGCACTAGTAAGAGCCCTCACTCTATCTGAGGGCCGGAAAGTCAACATCTACACTGACTCTCGGTATGCCTTTGCTACCATCCATATCCATAGGGCTATATACAAAGAAAGAGGACTTCTGACCGTGGAAGAAAAAACTATTAAAAATAAACAAGAAATCCTTAAGCTCCTGCAAACTATTTGGCTTCCCCAGCAGGTTACAGTTATCCATTGTTGGGGCCACCAGAGGAGCAACGAGCCCTCAGCAGTCGGGAACAGGCTTGCTGGCACCACAGCCAAATCAGCGGCGATGGGAAGCCCTAATGAACTACTCTTGGTCACTGACTCTACCACCACATCCTTCCTGCGGTACACAGAAGAACTCAGATGGGCAAGGTCAGAAGGGGCCACCAGGTTGCCACAAGGGTGGTGGCAACTACCCGAAGGAAGACTCTTCATCCTGGCCCTGCTGGGTCCTCAAGTAACCACTGAATACCACAAGTTAACCCATTTAGGAAAAACTGCTCTCCAAGACCTCTTAGCCAAAAGCTTCTACATTAGCCAACAGTCAGCTCTTTGCAAGTCCATCAGAGAACACTGCCTCACTTGTGCAAAGAACAATCCAAAGTCCGGCCTCGGCCCTATTCCTGGGATCCAAAGGAGCAGAGCTGTGCCTTTTGAAGACCTCAAAGTCAACTTCACCGACATGACAAGCTGCCACGGCATTAAGTATTTACTGGTCTTGGTCTGTACCTATTCCGGGTGGGTCGAAGCTTTCCCCACTCAGACTGCAAAAAGCCGTGAAGTAGCTAAGGTCCTCCTCAGGGAAATTATCCCCCATTACGGGATTCCACTTTCCATGCACAGTGACAATGGGCCAGCCTTCATAGCAGAGCTTCTCCAGACAGTAGCCAGAGCTATGGGCATCAACTGGAGGCTCCACACAGCTTACAGACCACAAAGCTCAGGGAAAGTTGAATGCATGAACCGTACCCTCAAGGAGACATTGTCTAAACTCCACCAAGAGACCACCCTAAGGTGGGTGGACCTCCTACCACTAGCCATCCTTTGGACGCGTTGCACACCTGGCAAATCTGGATTCTCACCCTTCAAAATTATGTTTGGGAGGCCCTCTCCCCTGCTAACCAGTCTCCCTGGCGACATTCGCCAGCTGGGGTTCTCCAGCCTCCAAAACCAGATGGCCGTGCTAGGCAAGGTCCTCACAAATGTACATGCTTACATTCTGGAAAGGGCCTCCATTTCCCTCGGTACCCCGGTACTCCCCTTTACCCTGGGAGATCAGGTCTGGATCAAAGATTGGAAACGCGCACCCCTCTGGCCCAGGTGGACAGGCCCTCATACTGTAATACTCGTCACTCCCACCACTCTTAAAGTTTCAGGCATTGTCCTGTGGATCCATCACACCCGGGTTAAAGGAACCCAGCCAGAGACCAACGCCTGGACCGCTCGGCCTGACCCAGCCCATCCACTCCGCCTGACCCTCGAGAAACAGCCCGGATGAGCCTCGCCATCATCTGCCCGGCCTCCATCCTTGCTGTTATTGGACTCCTAGTATTTCTAGCCCTCACCCTGCTTATTACATCCCACCCCACCGAGCTGGTCACCGCTAGAGCAAGGACTATTGGGGTTCCATTTCCTGTTCTGGGTTGCTTGCCTCTTCTCCATAACCTGTCTTAGACAGTGACCATGATTTGGCTTTTCTTTATACTATCTCTTCCCCGGAGAGGAGACACTGCCTCCTTTTTCTGTCCCTCAGGCTGCCGGGGAAAATCTGCTGGCCACCCAACCTTCTCGTACTTTACCCTTATGCCCTCAGAGTGTTACACCACAGCCTCCGTCTACTACGATGGGTCCAAGCGCTATTGGAAGGGAAAAATCACTAGCCCTAACTGCCCGGGCGTACTAGGACGACAGGCATGTTGGGCCTATCTTACCCACATCAGTCACTCTGATGGGGGAGGAGTCCAGGACCTGGCCCTCACCCAACAAATCAAAGACAAGGTCCATCAGGTTGCCAACCTCTCTGTCGGGAATCGCCCCCTTTTCCGAGGTCTCAACCTAACCTCCCTGCAGAGACTAACCTGAGTCCCTGATACCTCGCTATTCACCCAGCACCTCCTGAAAACCACCTATAGCTTGTGGGCAACCACCTGGCTAAACACCACTAACTCTGCCTCCACCCCCACCTGCTGGATTTGCCTACCCCTTGCCGGACCAGTTATATTGGGATCTCGGTTACCCCTGACTGGAGACCAGACAACGATACCAGCCCAAACAATGTCACCTACACCCTCGGGCCAATAGTTGCCCAAATCCCGGTGGCCTCCATGCCCAACTATACCTGTGTTGTTTCCCCCAGTGTCACTTCCTGGGGTAAACTACAGCCCTTCTTATGCTCCCATAACCTCTCGGTTCTCTCAAGTGTCCTGTACTGTGCCTCGCCTGGCATCTTTCTCCTCTGTAATGGACTTGTTTTTCACTGTGTAGACACCAATCTCACCGATCCTTGCATCCAGATTTTCCTCACCCCTGAGGCCTCTCTGTATACTGACTCTGAGCTGGAGGCCAGGCTTACCCCACGCTAGAAACGTGTTGCCGCAACCCCTTTCCTACTCGGAGTAGGCATCTTCGCTGGGGTCACTACTGGGACTGCTGGGCTCGGATCCTCTGTCAGTTTCTATCACAGGTTCTCCCAGGAACTCAACGATGACATGGACCGAGTGGCCGATTCCCTCACTACCCTCCAGTCCCAACTCAACAGCCTAGCAGCAGTTGCCCTACAGAACAGGCAGGCATTAGACCTACTCGCTGCCGAGAAAGGAGGCACCTGTCTGTTCCTAGGAGAAGAATGCTGTTACTTCGTCAACCAGTCGGGGATCGTCACTGCTAAAGTTCGTGAACTCCGCGACTGCATCCAGAAATGCAGAGACGACCTCAACGGCTCTTGGGGACTCAATCCCAGCTTGTGGCCCTCTTGGCTCCTACCCCTGGCAGACTCACTCCTCACGATCCTCCTCCTTGCTACCATCGGGCCATGCATAGTTAACGCTGTTATACGTTTCATAGACACCTCTGTCACCCATCAGGCTACTGCCCAGATCCTTGCCCTACGAGGTTATCATCCTCTTAGCCAATATGATGATCTCTAAATTGTTACCACTTACGATCATCAACGGGGGGGCATGATGGGGAAATTGACCTTAAAATGGTTCCCTGCCACGTGGAACTGAGCTAAAATGGTGGCCTGAGCAGAGAGAGAAGTCCCCAGCCTAAGCCCCTGTCCTCTTCCGCATAACACCCTCCAAGCTGCACCCCAAGCCAATCACCAGATGACACCTACTCCTTCCCCCACTCAAGGAAGTCTCCAACCCATAAAAACCTGCTCAAAACCTTGCTAGGGGCTCAGTCTTTTGGGAAGGATCCCGCTGAGTCTGCCGGCATAATAAAGCTGACTCTCCTAACTCTCTGAGTGCCACTTGGGTTCTTTCCGGTCTTGGATTCTGCAACATTGGAGATTCCAGAATGTGAATTGGAGGCTGGACTGGTACTGTTTCATTTATAGGCGAGAGATGGTAGAAAAGGCCACTGAAGGAGGCAGAAGGGTGGAATAGGATGGGAATGTATTGAAAATTGTGAAGGGTCTGGTATTTTACCCTACTTGCAAGCTAACAAGTTAGCCTGCCAGTTTCCTGGATGCTGGCAAGAATACACAAAACTTTTGGGTCAGAGATGTAGGTGATTACTCACAGCAATAGCAGCAGGCAGTTTCAACATTTGCATGGTTCCCCAAGCCCCAGTTCCTACAGGGTGACTGGAAGACAGCAATGTGAAACCTGCACATGTGTGGCGTCCCACGCAACAAGGGTTGTGGGGAGCGAGGAGAGCGGCGCAGTGTTAAGAAAAGATAGTAGCCATGAATAGAGTTTAAGTGGGGCCAAGGGACGTGCAGCCTCAAGTACTGGACGCGCCTAATCGGGCCTACACATTAGCTTTTATTAGTTAGGTGAGGATAAAACTTGTCAATCTCAAGATCTGTGAATCCCATACATCACAGTAGGAAACTGATTCAAGCCAATCACCCTTGCCTGCAGGCAGCAGAACCATAAGTCTCAGGATATACGTACTTCCCCAAGGGACAAAACCTATATGCATATGAATACATGGAGAGCACATCATTGAATCACTTCCCTCGCAGGTTGTGGGAAGGAATGCAGCCACAGAGGCAGAGGCTTTCCTTAGCCTGGGGAAGATGGGGGGCTGTGCCCACCTCTATCGACCCCGTGGGTTCTTTTGTTGGTTCCCATTCGACTGCGCCTGACTTGAGTTGTCCCCCCCGTGGGGAATCTTCCTTGTCATTGGCTGACCAGCCATCTTTTTGGGGCCAAACAGGGAGACATAAGGTACAAACACAAAGGTGAAGCAAGGTCCCTGAAAGGATCTGTCTCACAGACTCTCCTTTCTTTGGGAGCAGGTACAAGGAGACAGACGGGTAGGCTGCTGCGTGGCAACACACATACAGTTGGTTGTTCTGCCAGGCAGGAATCCTTAATTTAGGGAACCTGAATCTTTTATAATAGTAAGTAAGTCACCTTGACTCTTACCCCAGAAAGAGACATCTTTTTCCCCCAGTTTTTTTGAGAAATAATTGACATACATCACTGTATAAGTTTAAGGTATACAGCATGATATACTGTATTTTGCCATGTATAATACATATTTTTTTGCCCAAATTTGTGAGGGAAAAATAAGGGTGCACATTATACATGGGTAGTACTAATTCCATATCTATATAAATGCTTTTAATTATTTTATTTATGCTTATGAGTTAAAAGTGTAACCCTAGAAATCAATAACGATATCCATATGCAAAATAATACCCTGGAATACGATAATTGGTTTTGTTGAACTTACAACAAACTTACAACAACGAAGAGTTCTTGGCCTCCTATGACACGTAAATATCATAAATGTGTTACTGGTACACAAAATTTCTTGTACCTTGTATCTGTTCTTGTGTTTCGTAATTATTTGTTACAGAAAATTTCTTGTACCACAATATGTTTAAAAATAAATGCTTAAATTCCTTTACAATACAAAAAACAAGTACCTAAAACTAAACATATAAAAATTTGAATTAAAAAATTAAAAAGAAAGACTTTTACCCTGAAAGTTTGGTCCAAAAAAGTGGATGCACGTTATACATGGGCGTGCATTATACATAGCAAAATATGGTACATATATTGTGAAATGATTACCACAATAGGTTTAGTTAGCATCCATCATCTCATATAAATACAATAAGAAGAAAAGAAAAAATGTTTTTCTTCTAGTAATGAGACCGCTTAGAATCTACTTTCTTAACAACTTTCTTACATACAATACAGCAGTGTTAACTATAGTCATCATGTTGTACATGACATCCCTAGTACTTTTATAACTAGAAGTTTGTACCTTTTGACCACCTTCCTCTACGACATTATCTTTATTATACTGACACTAAGCTAACTTTTCTTTTGCTCCAAAGAGCACTGTCTACCAAGGCTGTTCGCTATACAGACATTTTTCAAAAGATAGTTCAGAACAAAGTCAGTTAATAGCGAGACGTGCAAAAATGAAATAAGACTGGAAAGCTGTCTTCCCACAGAGTGCTCTTCTCTCAAACTTAGAGCAGAAAGCTTTCTGAGCTGAGTCTACCCCTTGATGCAATAGGGAGGCAACAGGAGATGTCAGGATCTCAGTAGCCCCTAGCAAGCACCCACTCACTTCACAACAATCATTATTTGCCCTGTAACCAGGTGGGATCTCTAAAAGGTACACATGACTACCTCTCAGCTGAAAATGCTTCATTGTTCTTTTTTCTCTAAAGTCTTCACTACTTAACATGGCCTAGAACAGTACAGTATTGGGCCCAGCAAACAGCATCACCTGAGAGCTTTTGAGAAATGCAAATTCTCAGGCCCTTCCCCAGACATACTGAATCACAAACTCTGGGAGTGGGGCCCAGCAGTCTGTGCTTAACAAGCCTTCTTGGTGACTCTAATGAATGCTTGAATTTGACGACCACTAGACTAGAAGTTCTCTCATGAGCTGGCTCTTGCTTGGTCATCTCAGCAGTTCTCAACAGTTTGTCATCTCTTCAGAGGCACAAGGTTATCTATTACCTATGACCTTCATCACTCATGTTTATTCTTCTCCTTTCCTGTAACATCAGTCAGCACCCTAAGTGTTTTCATAGAAAACTCCTACTTATCCTTTAGTTTTCAGCTTAATGTTCACCTCCTGCAGGAAATTTTCCTGACCTCCCCTAAATCTGGGTAAGTTCCCCTCATTAGTGCTCCCAAGCTCCCTCTCTTTTCCCCATCATAGCACTTACTCCCTGAAATGAAATTACCTGTCTAACATCTGTCTTTACCTGGAAGCTCCATAAGAACAGCAACCATGTCTGTCTTGCGACTCCTTTATTCCTGGTCCAGAATAGACACTCAAATGGTACTTGTTAATGAATTAGTTAATTAATTATTTCATTTAATTCCTGGTAAATTAGGTCAGTGGCCATAAAGGATACCACATCTGGGGCTGAAGGGGCCAGCTGGAAAGTCTGAACCTTCTGCTCAGAGGCCTGAACTCCTGGGGAAATTCTTATGAAACCTGAAGGAACTCGACCCACCCATTCTACTATAATCCACAGGATTTTCTTGGGGAAAGAGCAAGGTCCTTAAGCTTCCATCCTGTCCACTTTGGGGACATACATCCTACACTGGCCCAGGCCAGTGCAACTTCCAGGGGCCAAGGGCAGTGACCTTGCCTGCAGGAAGCATCTTCTCAATTCTAGGAAAGGACTAGGACTTGCTAAACTCTAAGTATAGCTCAGGTACTTTAAATATATCATCTCATTTAACCTTTACCTAACAATCTTGTGTAACAGTTATTAGTTTACCCATCTTGTAGGAGAGTAAAATGGAAGCTCCAGAGAGGCTGAGAGGGTCTTCAAGGTTACAGAGTTTCTAAATGGCAGAGCCAAAATTCAAGAACAAGTTAGTTTAACTTGGTGCTATCACAACTCCTCCTCTCTTCTCTGTCTTGCATTCAGGGAGAGGTTACCAGAAGCCAAAAGCTTTTTCTGTCCCAGGTCCTCACCAGTGGCAGAGCTGGAAGTCCCAAAGAGCCAGAAACCCTGAAATAAGCATTATTGTAGAAAGGATAGGGGCTAAAACTCAGACAAGTTCTCAGTGATACTAGTTAGGTCACACATTTACTCTCTTCTGTGTCCTCACCTGTAAAATTAGAGGGATGGTTGACCTGTATGATTTGCAACTTCCCTCTCAGATCTGACATGATCCCAAACTCCTGTGGGCTGCTTCCATATCCTGCAAGTCCTGATGCAGACCACACCAAGGTCAGGCTCACCATGCCTGGGAGAAAGAAAAAGTGGCATTCCTAACTTGAACTTCAACACTGGTCATCCTGCTAGCCATCTCCCCCTCAACTTTAGGTCTAATTTAAAAAGCAGGAATGAAGGCAGGAATAGCAAGAGTCTTGAGAAATGTGGGAGCCCTTGACTCCCCACCTCCACATGTTCATTAGTAGGTATAGCTAACTGAACAGTGGTTCTTCGCTGGGATGTGATTTGAAATCACCTAGGTTCTTTCAAAATTGTTGATGCCAGAGTCTCACCCCTGAGATTCTGATTTCCTTTGGTCTGGGGGATAGCCTGGAAGTTGAGGTTTTAAAATGCTTCTTGGGTAGTTCTAATATGTAGGTTGAGAACGACTGAGTTAAAATACAATTAACGTTACCCCTCCGGCCTCCATGGCAATATTTTGGTAAAGTGATAGATGGCTTATACTTTTGATTGGAACAGGTACACTTTCATTATTTACTCCAAAGAGGGGAGGCAGGATTGCTGTGTGCCCTTGGTAATTCCAGTTTGCACTCAATGCTGTGTATTAGGCCAAGAACCTCTTAGAATTTTCATTTTGGCTTTCCCATCTTCCCAAATTCCAAGTCTGCAGGCTGCAAGGTAGCAGCTATGAAAAACAGTGGTGTACAAGAAGGCAGTGTCCAAGCAGACAACAAAATCTTGTTAGTTAACATGCCTCTCCCTCCGACTGGACCTGCGGAAAGGAGGGCCTTGGGTTGCAGGAAACCCTAAGGAAATTCAGCTAACCTGGACCTGGGGCAGTTGTTGGGCTGGAGCAGGGGCCAGAATCATCCATTCAATCACTCAAGGGTTAAGCACTGCACTTGGCCATCCCAGTAGGGTTTGGTTGGTGGGGGTGAAATGGCCAAGGAAGCAAGCCCTTTGATGCTGTCTTACTTCCAGGGCTCCACCCTAGCATCAGGTTATTGGCCACTGGGATCCCTGCAACAGGGACACAAAAGATTTAAAATCTCAGGCCACAGCTGCCCAGAGTGTGTTGGTGGGAGAGGGCAAACTAAATCCCTGTTTTCATTCCTTCCCCCAAATGGAGCTCACATAAAGCCTTTAAACCATCGGCTTTTATCTGTTTTTAGTGTCCAATTTAGGGCTTTGCAAGGGGCTCTCTCCAGGGCTTTTTCAATGGATTTATATCACAGCCAGAGAGAGTCTTCGAAAGCTCATCTGAGCTAAAAAATAGAGAAACTTCTTTCTCCATTGTCAAGTGACAAGTGGTAGTGACACATAGGTAACCTTCTGGAGTGCACAGGAGACTCACTCTGGATGCCTGGGCTGGGGTAAGATCTGTCTGGCAAGGGAGGGAGCAGTCCCAGAAGTCCTAGAAAAGAATTGCTTTTCGTCTTCTGCATGTAGAGACTCCGGCTCTGAAAGCCTTTCAACAAAGCACTATCTGTTCTCTCAGCCCTTCACCTGCAGGCATGAAAATGTCAGCTCCCTGGCCAACCACCAGGTGCTATTTGCACACATCACTATGTGTGCATGAAGGATGGAGGGGAGAGTGCAGAAGAAGCCTGCTCTGGCTTGCCTGGGAGGAAACAACAGCTCTCCGTTTTATTGCTAAACTAACTTCTTCCATCTTCCACCAGGAGCTGCATTATCCACCTACACTCTGCCTTAGTTTCCTTCTCCTAGCTAGGGCATTCATCCATTTTTTCTTCCCATACACATTTATTGGACACCTACTGCATGCCAGGCAGGTATGCGGTTTCCCATGCCTAAGTTGCCCACGGTGAGTGTGACAGGCAGAGAAGCAAATAGGTGATGATGAAATAGCAGTTAATTGTGAAGAGAGAAGAAAGCATGAGGTGCCAAGATGGTCAAAGGAGGAGCACAGAATCTGCTTGGAGGCTCAATAGACATCCGAGAGCAGAGACTCAAAGGGTTGTGAACACCCCAAGCAGGAGCATGGGGAAGAAGGTTGCTTCACCCTAAGAGGTCAAGACCCCTGGGAGTAGTCATGGGATTCCCAGGGCATTCCCCATTTATACCTGGTGTCCTGGCAACACTTTCATTCTAAAAATGTCAGTTTGGATGACAAGCAAGCATAAATCAGAAAAGTTCCTGAGAACCTATGAATACTATATTCACAGGGCATGTGTAACCCAAGATTGAAATTCTATTTTGTGACAGAGTCAGTTTGCCTGGTGTGTCTTTGTGTGTGAATATGGCAAAGGGCTCTTATGTGAGTTTGTGTGCCAGCTCTGAATCACTAGAAAATTTTTTAAATGACTTGGGGGTTAGAGATAGTGGTCATAAATACAATGGAAACCATTTTAATTCACTTCTATCTTTTATAGTTCAGGAAACTGAAGTCCAGAGTGGGAAAGGGAGGAGCAAAGAGGAAAAGGCGAATGCTAGTTAGGTGCCTATTATTAGCTACACATTCTATATGTGGGCACTTGCTTATCCTCACAATGAGTCTAGGAATTAGGTATACCATGCCCATTTTCCAGACGAGGAAACTGAGGCTTGGAGATATTCCATACCTTGTAGCTACAAGGTTGTTCAGCTTCAAGTAGCTGATTGGATCTCCTAACTCAAGGCCAGTGTTTCCTCTGTGACACCACAACTCGTGGGAGAATGACGTGGGCAGCCCTGACCAGGGCTGGCAGCTTCAACGGGCTCCTTTTTTCAGTCTTGCCACTCTCACCAGTCCCAAGGGGGCTCTCTCACTCCTTTGAGAAGCATGTTTACTCGGAAGCATCAGATGGAGTCCATCCTAGCCCCCGACCACTCAGCCCTTGCAGATCCCCATCCCAAGAACCTGAGGGACAGGTAGGAAGAGGGGTCTCAAGTGTGCAAGAGGCTGGAGACAGGCTGGGCTCCCTCTGGGACTGGCTCTGTCCCTACCAGCTCTGTGCTCTGGGCATGGCTGCCCCTCTGGTCTCTGAAATGAAGGATGTGCAACAGATGACTGTAAAGATCCTTCCAGCTTTGATGTGGCTATGACTCCAGGTTTGACATCCTTACCTTTGCCATGAGGCCATCCTGATTCTAGTGGTTAAGCAATGAGAAAACAATACCTTCAAAAATCTTTCTGCCTTCTCATTGCTAATCAGAAAAGCAGATTTCCTGGCCGTGGCTATGGCTGAGGGCCCCAGAATCTTGAGATGAGGCTGAAGATGATCAGAGGCTGGGTAGAGGAAATGGAGGTTGTCTCTGGCACTGTGGGGAGGCATGACAAGAGGGTGCTGTAGGGAGCTGCTATTCCCTGGCCATTACTTGGCCCTGGGCCCAGGGTCCCTAGAAGGGTGGGTGGGGGTTTTGGCTGGAAACCCCAAGGGAGATAGAGAGGAAGATGGGGCTGCTTTTCCAGGCTGTTGAGCAAACAACCCTGCCGAGACTTGCCTCCAATAAGTCCCAGAAGCATGAATCCCCTTGGCTGGCATCCTTTCTGGACATCAGAACCCTGCCCTGCCTACTTTGAGAACAGCTCATTGGCTCCAGGCCTCGGAACACCTAACCCCATTCTTCCCAGCACAGGGTGGCAGTGGTTTCTGCATATTAGGAAGGTGCCTAACGGTGACGAGAATGGGGAAAAAGCAATGAGGGATGGAGATCATTTGCACACCCAGACTTGTTCTTTATGCTGTTGTCAAGATGTACCAGAACACTGAGCTCTCACCTTGCCTCTTCCAGGTGTGAGAATTGGGGGCCTGCAAAGCACTGCATGGGGCTCCACCTAGGTATTTGTGGCTGGGGTTGTGGATACCTCCAGACCTCGTCTGAGGGCCTGACAAGGTACAGAGGGATCCTGATCTCTGGCTAGTGCAGGGGCCCTTTCTTTCCAGACTGCTCCCCTCTACCGACCACAAGGCCAAGGACACTGAGAACATCACCAGACCCCTTGGCTGAGACACCAGCCTCCAACCAACGTCTTGGCGTCTGCTATCCTAGGGGACCACTAGATATCCTGGGGCAGAGCCTGAGCATTTGTTTTTCCAAGTTGGGGCCATGAAACTCCACCCTCAGGGACTGAGGGGCCACAGAGCAATATAACACATTTCTGTGTATGTTTTTGATGTTTCCGCTCATGATTTCACTCTGATTCTGCCATGCCTCCTACTCTAGACCATAAATGCCCTCGGGGTCAGAGGTGCCTCTCAGAGCATTCATTCTGGCCCCTAGGAAGGAACTCCTGTGTACTGTGATTGAATAAGAAGCCATGCAAATGTGGCTCATGACATTAAAAACAGCATATATCCAGCATCTCATGCAGTAGTTTCATATCTCAGTTCTCATTTAAGGGGTCCACTAAGTCCTATAAAGAGGCAGGGAAAATGTACCTTATAAGTGAGGAAACCAAGGACCTGGGAGGAGGAGTGACTGGCCCAAAGCCAGGTCCCCTGAGCAGGCCCTGGTGCAGGCGTGCCTCCCTGCGTAGGCCTCTTCCCTCCCATGCAGCAATCATGGGCTCCCTCCTGTGTGTGCTCTCTGGGTCTAATGTGGGAACCAGGAGACCTATGAGGGCTGAGCAGCTGTGCCCCAGCCCTGAGCCCACAAGGAAGGCTGGAGGGCTAAGAAGTCTGTGTGCTGCTGGCTCTCTGATGAGTCTAGAGCAGTAGGAAGGCCTGAAACCCAACTATGGTGCACAGATGGAGGGGGAGGGTAGCAGGGTTGGGTGAAGAAGGTCTGGCTCAGCAAACAGGCTGCCATTAGGAGCTATTTGCAGGCCTTGTTACCATTGTGTTGAGCTACAGGGTGGCAGGAAAAAGGAGACAGAACACGTGCCTGGCAAAACAGAGCCGGGGTGCTGATTCAAACACTGACTAAGTCCATGCCCTGGCACTGCCCCTGAGTGGGGGAACTTCACAGTGACAAAATGCATCAGCCAAGTGTGGAGGGTGGTGAGCAAACACTGCCAGTGTGAGCGAAACAGGACCATGTTATGGTTCAGTCTGTGTTGCTTCTTTCTCTCAGGGCTGCGTTGTGGTGCTCAGGTTCTTCCTCAGTTGACCCCAATGTGCCCACTGCTGAGATTCCATCATTTCAGATTCCTTACCAGGCTGCATTGTTCATCAGCATGGAATCTGCTAAAGCCACATCCTGCTCACTGATTCCCACATGCATCTTGCTGCTCCTGTCCCTGGGCTGTTGGATGCCAGCATCTTCCCTGTAGCTCTTCCTTGCTTTCTTACTGCCAACCAGACCCCCTCCATCTTCCTTTCCTCTGTTCCCTCTCCCTTCTCCAGCACACTTTACACTGTGCTGGCTACATTGACTCAGGTTCTCCCTTCTCACATGTTATGCCTTCTCAGGTTGTCACTCTGATCTCTGACCCTAACCCAGTTCTGGCCTGGAAACCACTGCCCGTCTCAACTCCCCCTCTGGGCTCAGTCCCAGGAGACTCTCCTTGTGTCCTCTCTGCTCCATCCCCAGCAGGTCACCAGGCCCATCCCAAATCTCCACATCACAACCCAGATTTCCTTCTTTAATGGTATTGATTTCCGATTTCCTTCGCTGAACTGCTGGGATCAGAGGCAGCTTCGGCAACTCTGCAGTTCATTAAGTTGCAGCTGTCCCAGAGGATTGGCCACGGAGAAACGTGTGAGCAGGAGGCGAGGCCAGGGCAGAGAAGGCAGGCTACTGCAGGGAGTGCTCGGCAGAGTGAGGCACACAGGCTGGACTGGATAGGTGACCCGGGCTTTGTGTCCTTCCCAGGACCAGCACGAACCCTGTGCCACCGGATGCAGCACTTGGCTCCCACCCACACTCCCTGCCATTTTCCAGCCTGTCTTCCCACCAACTGCTGGCCAGGTTTTTGTGCTGGGCATCCAAGACCAGAGCTTCCCAGGACTATCTCCACACTCTCGGAGCTCCCATTCCAGTAGGAAACCAGACCCCCAAACCACATAGTTACCGTGCTCTGTCTCAGCAGTAGACCAGAATTATCTTCAACTTGGAGATTGTTTGCTATAGGCAAGGGGGTTTCAATTAAGACATTTGCCTTAATTTTTGTTCCTGCTTTTCAAAGTGACTCATTCTTTGGAGAAATTTTAGACGATAGAGACCTTGAAGCACAAAGTAGAAAATGAAATTTGCACAAGTCAGGACTTGCTGATGTTTCCAGCTTCTGCTTGGTCAGGAGGAGGAGCAGGAAAGCAGACAGCACCTGGATGCGGTTGGCCCTGTTTCCTCAGGCCTACTGTTTCATCCAACAGTGAAGATGACATGAGATGGTGTGATGCAGG
Organism: Rhinolophus ferrumequinum; assembly: GCF_004115265.2. Classification (NCBI taxonomy): domain Eukaryota; kingdom Metazoa; phylum Chordata; class Mammalia; order Chiroptera; family Rhinolophidae; genus Rhinolophus; species Rhinolophus ferrumequinum. The sequence goes on from NW_022680423.1 coordinate 757,861, forward strand.
TCCATTGCAGTGCCAGGAAAGAGAATACAGCTGTCTTCTAGGACCCCACCCCTCACCCTGCACTTCTTCCTCCTGAGCTCCAATATGCCTTCACTTCCCGTTTGTCCTCTCTTGTTGCCTCAACTCACATTAAATGTGAGAGCTTACATGAGAGGACTTTCTAGGAAAGTAAAGAGCTTGGCAGGGTCCCTCCCTTCTTCTGCTCCCTCATCCTGAGGACTGGGGGGAAATGAGAGGTCAACTCTCCAGGGGTCTATGGGATTAAACTTTTTACATTAGTCAAGTTTATGTCAAACTGTGTGGGGACACAAACTGAACCTTTCCTCTTTTATCAGGCGAGTTCCACGACGTCCCTCTGAACACCGTTCCCCAAGGTGGACTCCAGGGGAGAGGTATAGAAGAAATAAGGGACAAATATTTGTTCAGTCCCCAAAGTAGCAGGCATTGGGCCGGGTATATCTCAATCGGTTTGGGCTGCCAAAACAAAATACCATGCACTGAGTGGCTTACACAACACACATTTGTTTCTCACAGTTCTGGAAGCTGAGAAGTCCAAGATTAAGATGCTGGTAGACTCAGCTCCTGGTTCATAGACAGTGCCTTGCTGCTGTGTCCTTACATAGGGGAAGGCGCAAGGAAGCGCTCCAGGACCTCTTTTATAAAGACACTAATCCCATTCCTGAGGGCTCTGCCCTCATGACCTAATCATCTCCCAAAGTCCCCACCTCCTAATCCCATCACATTGGGGGTCAGGATTTCAATATAGGAATTTTGGGAGACACAAACATTCAGCCTATAGCACAGTGCTTCACATTCCTTATCATAGGCTTCGTCAAAACCCTAAGAAATAAATGTCATAATTACAGACCAGGAAGATGGAGAGGCTCAAGGGAGCAAACTACTTCATCCAAAATTGGCATGGGTAGCCCATATCCAGGTCTGGCTCCAGAGCCCATGCCTTCTCCACAGTACCATGTTGTCTCTGGGAAACATGCAAAACTTCCATCCCCCTTCTCCTGTCTGAGCACTACTGACACATGAACACCTTGACTCGTTGGAAGATAGCTCCCACTCAAGGCTTTGAAGAAAATTATAGGGAAATTGCCAGAGTGAACTCTTGCTTTCCTTCCTTAACTTCTGCCTCCCTCCCCCTGCATCTTCTTAGTCCTGGCCATCCTTGTCCCCCGTCTAACCGTTCTCACCTCAGAAAATCTCAAAAAGGCTTCACATGACTATATTTAAATCCCCACTTTCACTTAGAACTGGTTCTGCTTTCCTGATGGTCTCTGAGTCTCCATCTGGTTTGGAGGCTATTTTGGTTTGCCAGATGCAGATTAGCTGCTAGGATCTGGGGATGAGCTGCTGGAGAGATGTCTTTATCCACCGAAGGACAATTTAAAAACTAAACGAAAGCACAGAGAACAAATAAATAAATTATTCTTTTTGTCTACAGCATTCTCCATCCTGTTTCTGTAAGTAATTGCTAAAGGATTTTTGCTTCAGACAGGCTCTTGTTTGTATGGAGTGTGGGATGCTGCAGAGTGTTCTGAGGACCAGTCAGCTTCTAGCCAGAAATGACAGATGAGGGAGATGGCAGTTCCAGCGCTGTCAGGAGAGGGCGTTTCATGGCCCAGGAGCAAGGGACAGGGTGGTGAGACTTTCTGAAGAATTACGTGTTCATTCATGTTCTCTGGTGTAAGTGTTCCTGTTTTAGTAGACACCTCCCCCCACTCCAGTCATTGAAAAAAGGGCCTTCAGGTCTGCTCTGGCCTGAGCCCAGAAAGGGGATAATTAATTACATCATCAATGTCCTTATTTTTCAGGAACTCATGACACCTGAAAATATGGGCTATTGTATCACCCAGTTGGGTGGTGATGAGGGTGTCCTGGCTGGGGAGGCAGAGAGGGGCCTCAGATGTGGGAGGGATGAGGAGATAAAAAAGTTTACAACTTTTGAAAAGCTGTGGGTTCAAAGAAGAGGAAGGGAAGAAGAACACAAGCCTGCACCTCTTCACTCTTTTTATTTACTACTCACAGTAACCCTTGGAGTAGAGCTTTGCCACCTCCCTTTACACGAGGTCTGACAAGTAAGTTTGCGAACTCATCCTAGAAAAAGTGCTCCATATCCCATTGCTGAATATCACTACGGTCACCTTCGAAGTACTCCCCTTGGGAAGCTATGCACTGATGCCAGTGACTAGCCACCCTTTAAAGCAATTTTGGAATCTTTTTCTGGAATGGCCAACAGAGCTCTTGTCATATTACCCTTGATGTCCTGAATTTCATCAAAATGTCTTCCTTTCAATATTTCCTTTATCTTCAGGTAAAGAAAGAAGTCATTGGGGGCCAGATCAGGTGAATAGGGAGGGTGTTCCAATACAGTTATTTGTTTACTGGCTAAAAACTCCCTCACAGACAGCGCCGTGTGAGCTGGTGCATTGTTGTGATACAAGGGCCATGAATTGTTGGCGAAAAGTTCAGGTCGTCAAACTTTTTCACGCAGCCTTTTCAGCACTTTCAAATAGGAAACTTGGTTAACTGTTTGTCCAGCTGGTACAAATTCATAATGAATATTCCCTGTGATATGTATATTTTTTAATAAAGGTTAGCATCATCATTGCAACAAGTTCATGAACTTAATTGTCAGACCTCGTAGAGGTAGCAACTATGAGCGGGTAGGTCCAAGTTCAACTGGCAATTGCACAAACAGAGTTCAAACACATGTCTTCTATGGGAAGTTCCAGGTCTCTCATCTCTGCCATGGCTGCCCCTGGAATGGTTTTGAGGAGCTGCTATGGGTTTAAAATGAGCAGGGAGGAAATGGGGATTGAGGAAAAGAGAAGGGATGTATCTTTCTCTTTCCTTCTCCTCTCTCCCTCTTCCCACAGCCCTCCACCCTGACCTCACCTGGGACAACTGCCACTCCTCTCTGGACTGCAGAGCCCCTGTTATGGTCAGCAGCAATGTTGCCCATACTGGGTGGCCAGCCCTGATCTAGCAGTGGAAGATGGGTCTGTCCTTTCAGTGATGTGGGGCTCCGGAGGATGATGAACGTGATCATCAAAAAAGCAAGAATATTAAAGAAGGGGCACTCTGGGCTGGGTGTGTGGCAGAAGGAAATGCGGGGGCACACAGGTAAACCCAGAGCCTTTAGACTAGATTTGCCCTATGCTGGCTGGGCATGGGACCTCCCCTCAGACCAAGGCAATAGATGGAGGTGGGCAGCATTACGGGCCTTGCATTTGTATCCTTGCCTAAGAGGCCACAATTATCACCCCTCTTTATGGATGAGAACACAAGGCTGAAAGGTCATATGCACAGCAAGTTGTAGATCTGGCATTTGAATCCAGGTCGAATTCCAAAACTAGAATTTCTATTACAAGAAAAAAAATCACTACAAATAATGGTACTGGAGAGCTAACTCTTTCATGTGCTCTGCTGAGCGCTTCACAGACACCATCTCACCATGAGGGAGATGGCAGTTCCAGCACTGTCAGGAGAGGGCGTTTCATGGCCCAGGAGAAAGGGACAGGGTGGTGAGAATTTCTGAGGAATTACGTGTTCATTCATGTTCCCTGGTGTAAGTGTTCCTGCTTTAGGAGACACCTCTCCCTACTCCATAATCCTTACAGGGTCCCTATTTTGCAGACAAGGAAACTGAAGCTGAGGAAGGTAAATACTTTGTTATGAGTGACACAAATCTTAAGTCAGGGTTAGCTTCAAAGCCTGTAATCTTAACCTCTAGACAAGCTACCACAAATGGACCCCAAATAGGTAAGACTGAGTGCTCACATTTTATTAAGGGCAGGTGTAGGCACTGTTTGGGTTGAGGAATGAGAGGAAGGAGTTTGTGGAGTGAACACATGCTGAGTGTCTCCCTTCCTGCCCTGAGCTCACCCCATTGGAGTTAGCACTTAGTACAGTACTGTATATACCTTTGTTTATGTACGTCCCTATGGCTAGAAAGAAGCTCCATGAGAGCAGGGTTGAGTCAGATTTCTGTTAGTGCCCAGCTGAGGATTAACAAGTGTTTACAGATGAGGAAATGAGGCCCTAATAATGTAAATGATCTCTAAGCCCAGAACTCTAAGTTGCCAATGGTGGCAGATCAGGTGTCTTGTGTAAGTTTGGAGAGATTGCTACTTTGAAGTCCAAGGACCTTCCTGAAGTCTCTCCAATCACCACACAATCGTCTGGCTTCTCTTCTCTGAAAGCTAGTTCCACCCCGTCCCTGTGATGATAGGAGCTAAGGAAGTGGGAGAAAGCAAGCTCATATCACAATGAAGCCCAGTTGTGCCTTCTGTCACATGACACCATTTTGCAGATGTCAAAACTGAAGTTCAAGAAGGGCAGTGCTGTAGACTTAGAACTTAGTCCCACTAGAAGGACAAGATTCCCAAATGATAAGACTACAAAGACAGTTCCAGTCTTCAAGACATAGACCATCCTTGGGTTCCTTTTATTAGGAATGAGTGCTGTGGGTCTGCAGCTCCACCAGCGGTGGTTAGCCATCAGAATCATGCTTGAGAAAAGGAGGAGCTGGCTGGGTGAGATCCTTTGATCTAGTGAGGTCTGCACACACCTGATGATGTAGGAGATGAATCTAGATGGTAAAATTTTTATGGTTACCTTCCATTTGTGGCAGGGAATATGGAGAGCCATATATAATAATAATAATATAAAATTGTTTTCAAAAACGTTTAAGAAATATAGTGAGTCCATTTAAAGACAAGTATAAAATGAATATTATTTGATGTTAGAGAAACTGCGACTTAAGGGGTTCTGAAAAGACATCCCTCCACAAGCAACTCATGGACTTGGGACAAGGTATTGCCCATTCTAGGAAACCCCTGTTTAAGTGTGAGGCTGCCAGAGCTAGAAGGCATCTTAGGGACCGCTGGTCCAAACTATCATGACAGGGATGGGGAAATTGAAGCCAGAGCTGAGGTCATAGAGGGAAAGTCAGTACACACTTTCTCAGAGGGCCTTGTTCTGACTCACTTTCCTTCTCAGATCCATGGGGTGCAGGGCTGAGCCAATCGCCCAGGTCCACATCACTACCAGTGACATTAAGAAGCACTGGGTGAGGTTTTAAACACAGTGGTCTTCAAAATTGCCTAAGAAGCTGTGGGAAAATGTAGATACCTGGACCTCATGCCCAGAGATTCTGACTGGGTGGTTTGATTTGGGGGCAGGATTCAGGGAAACTGTTCTCTAAATATCTCCCTAGCTGCCCACCATAGGTTAGAGACCAAAGACCCTGCATGAGATGCTTAGGTCTTACTGTTCTTGGGTTACCCCATCCTTCTTCAGCATTTTCTAGGCTCCCCCAATACCTAATCCAGAGAGAGACAGACAGAGAGACAGAGAGAGAGAGAAAGGAAGAAAGAGACGAGGAGGAGAAAAGAAGAAAGAGTGAGAGTGAGCAAGCGATCATGGGCTTTGGACTTAGGCAGGTCTGGCTGGGGTTCTGGCTTCATCACTAAAATTTACGTGGTGGGTTACCCGGAGCATCTTTTCTTAACTTTGAGATGCAGTGACATTGTAGATAAAATGATGATTAGGGAATTCCTGTCTGTTCTCAGGAATTTTTTTCGCTTTCCCGTTCCCAAATCCTGAGATATAAACTGTTTTCTGATCTCCATGATGAATCGTTTCCACAAAGTGGCGGCCAATACCACCAACCTCCTGGGTTCAAGGAGCCAATTTTCCCAATTTCCCGACAAATTTTTATTGGGATTCGGGAACGGAAAAGCGAAAAAAATTCCTGAGAACTAGTGGGAATTCTGCCCGGAAACCCTAGTGATAAATAGGAAAAATGTCTAACAGATACATTGTGAGTAGTACATTTATTTCCCATTGTGGGTATTACTGGGTTCAAGGAGCTGCTTTTGCTGATTTCCCATCCAACTTTTCTTGGGATTCGGGAAGAAGAAAGTGAAAAATATTCCTGAGAACGGACGGGAATTTCTGCCTGGAAACCCTAATACTCATATTAACCAGTACCTCAATAAGTTGTAGTGAGGGTTAAATGATATAACCCATGTATAGGACTTAGCACAGTGCCTAGCACATGAGCTCTCAATGAATGCTAATCCCGAGCACCATCATCTTTATCATTAAGGCTAACAGCCAGAATGATCCTGTTGTTAAGCGTAGCCAGGGATTCAATTGGAACATTCTTCAGGGCAGAGAAAGAGTTCATCAAATGGCTTGGAATTAACATGAACAGGAGCTAAGGAAGAGTGGTACTTATTCCTTGCATCCCCAGGGGAAGAGGGTCTCTTTTGGAAGAGATTTACAGCATTGGCTTTAGTTGACGGCAATTACGCTATCCTTCTCTGTGCTAAAATTAAAATGAAACCCTAACAAAGTTCCAGGTTTAATTGAAATTTCCTGGGATCTGTTAATACATCGCTGTGATTGCTCTGTGCCCCTAATGAGCCTGAGCTAGCTGATTATCCAAGTGTCTCTCCCATCACTATTCCATTATTGAATTATTAATGACCAGCTATGATTATCATAGCCTGTGGCTTAAACATCAAAAAGTCAGGGGCAAGTAAGAGAACTTAACAGATGGACAGATGGCTAGGGTGGCGTGGAGTGGGGCAAGAGGGCAGGGTGTGCTGGCTGACAACTGGTACCCAGAGTAGGTAGGGGAAGGCACATGGATGTCGGTGTGGCATAGAACCAAACTGAGGGTGGGGGGCTGTGCTGGAGGAGGCAGTGGGCTGGGCATGGTGACAGCTGAGAGGTCAGAATGTAAGGAGCAAACGAGGAGAACCATTCCCTATAAGTTGGTGAGTTCTAAGAATCAACAGCTCTCAACTCTCCTCTTACCTGTAGAAATAGCCAATGACTCATGATAAACATGAAAAAACAAAAACTAACATTTCTAGACAAACAAAGTCTTATGAGTCTGGAAAATTGGAAAGGACCAATGTAAATGGCATGGTGGGGAGAAGACTGAAAGGGTCATTTTTCACACAGGTCTGGTGGTTCAATCTGAGGAACTGGATAGTACCCTCTTGCTCTCTGATGAGCCCAGAACCCCAGAGCAGGGCCTTGCATTGCAGTCAGTGAGGCTTGGTGAGCCCTGGAGGAAGTAGCCATTTGTCCTGGACACTGGTAAAGACATGTCTGGAGACCAGGTCAGGTCAGAGCCCAGTTTTTAACCAGCGACCTCCTTGTACCTCAGAAGGATGGGAAAGGAAATGCTGGTGCTATGAAATAAAGTTGGAAAAGTTTTCTGGAAACTGCTAGAATTGGCCCATACTAATGGTCTTCCTTCGATGGTAATGAACTGGGCTTCAGGGTCTGACAGAAGAGAAGAGCTGCTTCACTCCCTCATCTGCACTGTGGGCAGGCTCTCATTTGCATCTAGAGATCCTACATGCATCTGGCCTCTTATCCTGTGCAGCACCCCAAAACTCCCCTGCCTTTCAGGAGGTGCCCTTTCCCTGAATATACCAGACAAGAAGAGGTCATGTTAGGCACTCAATTGCTGCCAAATTTCATTCTTCAAAGATCAGTGTTGCGCTAACATGAAGTACAAGCCAGGCACAAAAGTGAGGAGAGAGAGAGATAGATGGAGGTGAGAAACCCAGAACCAGAAGAGAAAAGATTCACATTTGGACATAGTTTTGTAATGAAAAAATTGATCCTAAGGTCACCCCCTCCTCCAGTTATAGGCCTGGGGTCCACTGTGGTTTCCCGAAGTCCGTGGTGGGGGCCACCTATTTTGTTATCCTTGCTGCTTCTGTCTTGCTCTCTCCATGGCAAAGAGACGAATGGCAGGGTTGGGGGCGGGGCTTTTGCAGCCATGGTTTCCCTAGCAGCCCTCAGGTGGCAGCTCATCCCAGACTACAAGTACTAGTTTGTCCCTGTCACTGTTGCACTAAGGAGCTATTTCAGAGCAATGGAGGCTCTGCTCAAATAGCCACCCACAGTCCCACCAACACAGACAAAGGTGCTCCTCTGTGAGCTGCTGGCTGCCGGTCTACCCATGGCACACATCCTGAACCTGTCTACCCTACAAGGAACGGGGCTGACCAGCCAATCACAGACACAGGCTTGGGGAGTGTGTGCAGAAGTCAGAGTCCCTTAGTGTAGGCATAGGCTGGAGGCCTCCTTCTGCAATCCTCAGGGAGGACTGAAGAAACCTAAGGCTAGAGCTCTAACTAGGAGGATGCCCTCCCTGCACCCCCCATGACGTGGGGAGTCAGTTATAAGGATTATGATGAGCACAATCATAATAATCCTACTTTACGTATCTTTTGTCCTCCTTGAGTAGGTAAAACAGGTGTTATTATTATCTCCAATTTATAGAAGTGGAAGCTGAGCCCCAGAGAGCTTAAGTGACCTACTCAAGGCCACACAGCCTAGAAATGACAGGCCCAGACCCAGTATGCCATGGAATGTTTGGTCCGAGGGTATCTGGGAACATCTTTGCCCCAGTGTGTTGGTCTTGCCATGTGTAGGCAAGGTGGAGGTTAGGGACAGGGGATGTGGAGAAATTGTTGCCCTGCCCTCAGGAAGTTTCTGGAAGACACAGGATATGTGCAGGTGTGTGTGCACCTGTGTTCACATGCTGTCTGCTCATGTTCTGTGGGTTCACAGACATCTGGGAGTGGGGAAACCTCCCTTGAAAAGGGATTAATTGTCTGTTGGAGGGGCTTAGAGATATAAAAGCAGTTATCCCCTGGGATTGGGTTGTACTTGCTCCCAAGAATCTGCTAAGGAGGACCAAGACTACCTGTTATGGGCTGAGTGTTTGTGTCCTCCCAAAATTCATACGTTGAAACCCTAACTCCCAATGTAATGGCATTAGGAGGTCAGGCCTTTGGGAGATAATTAAGTTTAGATAAAATCATGAGGTTGGAGCCTGAATAATAGTTCCCTTATTTGAAGAAGAGAGACCAGAGCTATCTCTCTCCACTATGTGAGAAGATGGCCATGTATAAGCCAGGGAGAGGGTCCTCGCCATTATCAAATCTGCCATCAACTTGATCTTCAACTTCTCAGCCTCCAGAACTGTGAAGCATAAGTATCTGTTGTTTAAGGCCCCAAGGCTAGGGTATTTTGTTATAGCCTCCTGAATGGACTAAGACAGCATCCATATTCTTGACAGTTCCCACCAGAATGCAGGAGCCTGAAACTCATGCCAGTAGGGTTTCTCAGAGCAAGGAGTTTCCTGGGCAAGATTGCCAAAGACTGAGCTCAGCTGACCCAAGGAGAGAGATGTCTAAGAAACAAGATGGACTGAGTGATGTCATCAAAATTGTGGTGTGAGGTAAGCCTCTGGAAATCTCCCCTGGAATTTACAACAAATCAAACCATAACTCCACAAAGGACTCCCTGCACAGCAAAAAGGCAAGACAAACAGGCTCACTACTGAATTCACCTAAAGGTGGGCAAATTGCACGAGTGGGGGAGAACGGAAGGGAGAAGTGCAGAAACGGAGCCATGCGGGCGTAGGACGCAGACCTAGCTCAGTGATCCAAGCTCGCTGCATCCCAGAATTACTGCAGCTGCGGGAGAGGGAAGAACCCAGACTGCTAGGGCACAGTTTGTGGACAACAGGGCTGAGGGGACAGCATATAACACGGCTGAACCCAACATTCACGGCAGAGACCGTGGAGCAAAGACTGAGGGAAGAGGCTGAAAACGGTGGTTTAAGCCCTCACTGCCACAGAGAACAGAAGCCTTAGGCACTGAGACTAGTCACCCTTCCCAACCCTCACAGAGCTCGCCCCTCCCCACTTGCCCAGTGCTAGAAGCAGAACAGTAACAGTGTCAGATCAAAAGAACAGAATATTTGTAGTTCTGAGAACTGTGGTCCACAGACACAGATTCGCACCCAACTAATTCTGGCAAAGGGGAGGGAGCTGTGGAAGCAGGACCGGCTGTGGTGGTGGTCACTGCCATTGCTCTGGGCCACTTCTCACAATCCACCCCGCCCTTGTCCCCACCTGTATGGGCAGATCCCTGCAAGAGTAAACAGAACTACTGAAACACACAGACTCTGAATCTGGAGCAGGAAGAGTTTTGGAACTTCAAAAGCTCTCCGCATCCCCACAAGGATGCGGTGCCCTATGACCTAGGCGAACTGCTAACAGAGGAGAAGACTGCCTTCCAGGGAATAATCCCACTGTGTGAGAAGCTGAAATAGTACGGAGAAAACATAACACTACAGTATGAGAGAGGAAAAAAGGCTGCAGTTGGAGAGAAAATAAAACATTCTACCAACACATACAAAATCTGATGATTTCTTGTTCTATTTCTTTAAAAAATGCCATTGGGATTTTGATAGGGATTGCATTAAATCAGTATACTGTTTTGGGTAATATAGGCATTTTAACTATGTTGATTCTTCCAATCCATGAGCATGGAATGTCTTTCCATTTCTTTGTGTCTTCTTCAATTTCTTTCAAAACTGTCTTACAGTTTTCAGCATATAGGTCCTTCACATCCTTGGTTAAGTTTATTCCTAGGTATTTTATTCTTTTTGCTGCAATTGCAAAAGGAATTGTTTTTTGTATTTCTTTTTCTGAGATTTCATTGTTAGTATATAGGAATGCAATGGACATTTGTACGTTGATTTTGTAGCCAGCAACTTTACTGTATTCGTTGATTGTTTCTAATAGGTTTTTGGTGGAGTCTTTAGGGTTTTCTATATACAGCATCATGTCATCTGCAAAGAGTGATAATTTAACTTCTTCATTCCCAATGTGGATGCCTTTTATTTCTTTCTCTTGCCTGATTGCTCTGCAAGGACTTTCAACACTATGTTGAAAAGCAGAGGTGATAGGGAACAGCCCTGTCGTGTTCCTGAACGTAGAGCAAAGGGCTTCAGTTTTTCACCATTAATTATGAGATTAGCTGAGGGCTTGTCATATATGGCCTTTATTATGTTAAGGTATTTTCCTTCTATACCTATTTTCTTAAGTGTTTTAATCATAAATGGATGTTGTATCTTGTCAAACGCTTTTTCTGCATCAATTGATATAATCATATGATTTTTGTCCTTTATTTTGTTTATGTGATGTATCACATTGCTGGATTTGCGGATGTTGAACCACCCTTGTGCTCCGGGGATGAACCCCACTTGGTCGTGATGAATGATCTTTTTTTTTTTTTTTTTTTTTTTTTTTTTAATGCATTGTTGTATTCGATTTGCTAGAATTTTGTTTAGGATTTTTGCATCTGTATTCATCAGAGATATTGGTCTGTAGTTTTCTTTTTTTGTGTTGTACTTACCAGATTTTGGTATCAGGGTAATGTTGGCCTTATAAAATGAATTAGGGAGTACTGTCTCTTCTTCAATTTTTTGGAAGAGTTTGAGCAGGATTGGTATTAGATCCTCTTTGAAGGTTTGATAGAATTAACTAGTGAAGCCATCTGGTCCCGGGCTTTTGCTTTTGGGAAGGTTTTGGATGACTGATTCAATTTTATTACTGGTGATCGGTCTGTTTAGATTTTCTAGTTCTTCATGGTTCAGCCTTGAAAGGTTATGTGTTTCTAAGAACTTGTCCATTTCTTCTAGGTTATTGAATTTGGTGGCATATAGTCTTTCATAGTATTCTTGGATGATCCTTTGTATTTCTCTGGTATCTGTGATAACTTCTCCTTTTTCATTTCTGATTTTGTTTATCAGTGTCTTTTTTTTTTATCTTCGTGAGTCTAGCCAAGGGTTTGTCAATTTTGTTAATCTTTTCAAAGAACCATCTCTTTGTCACATTAATTTTTTCTATTGTCTATTTGTTCTCTATTTCATTTAGTTCTGCTCTGATTTTTGTTATTTCCTTTCTTCTGCTGACCTTGGCTTTCACTTGTTCTTCTTTTTCTAGTTCTTTAAGTTGTAACATGAGGTTATTTATTTGGGATTTTTCTTGTTTCATGAGATAGGCCTGTAATGCTATAAATTTCCCTCTTAAAACTGCTTTCACTGCATCCCAAAAATTTTGGTAGGATGTATTTTCATTGTCATTAGTTTCTATGTATCTTTTGCTCTCTCTTCTAATTTCTTCTTTGACCCAGTCATTCTTTAAAAGTATGTTGTTTAATCTCCACGTATTTGTGTTTTTTCCTGCTTTCTTTTTGCAGTTGATATCCAATTTCAAAGCCTTGTGATCAGAGAATATGCTTGGTATGATTTCAGTCTTCTTAAATTTGCTGAGGCTGATTTTATGTCCCATTATATGGTCTATCCTTGAGAACGTTCCATGTACACTAGAAAAGAATGTATAGTCTGATGTTTTAGGATGAAGTGCTCTATAAATGTCAATTATGTCCATTTCATGTAATGTGTCATTTAGGGCTGCTATTTCGTTATTTATTTTCTGTTTGGATGATCTGTCCATAGCTGTCAGTGATGTATTTAGGTCCCCTAGTATAATTGTGCTTCGGTCAATTTCTCCCTTTAGTTCTGTTAGTAGGTGCTTGGTATATTTCGGTGCTCCCTGATTGGGGACTTAAATATTGATGACTGTTATATCTTCTTGTTGTATAGTCCCCTTTACCATTATGAAATATCCATCTTTGTCTCTTGTTATCTTTTTCACCCTGAAATCTATTTCATCTGATATCATTATGGCTACACCTGATTTTTTCTGGGTACCATTTGCTTGGAGTGTGAATTTCCACCCTTTCACTTTGAGTCTATGCTTGTCCTTGTAGCTGAGATGTGTCTCTTGGAGACAGCATATGGTTGGGTTTCGTATTTTGATCTAATCTGCTCCTCTGTGCCTTTTCATTGGTGAGTTCAGTCCATTTACATTTAGGGTGATTATTGATATGTGAGGATTTCCTGTCATTCTATCTTCAGTTTTCTGGTAAGGGTGTGTCTCCGTTGTTTCTTTGCCTTTTTGTTGCTGTCTATTATTTCTGTATGGTGGTATTCTATGATGTTTCCCTCTGTTTCTTCTTTAATTACAGTATATATTTCAGTTCTGGATTTTTCTTGAGTGGTTACCCTTAAGTTTAAGTAAAAGAAAGTTTGATATTTAGAGTATTCCATTTTCTTCAGCACGTTTACTTTCTCCATTCCCATATTCTGGTTCAGGCCTTTACTCTCCCCCTTTTTATGTTTTGGTTGCCACAAATTGTCCCTGTTGATGCTGGTCAAATAGCCTCCTTTAGTATTTCTTGTAGTGCAGGTTGTGTATTAGAAAATCCCCTCTGCTTCTGTATGTCTGGAAAGGTCTTTATTCCTCCTTCATATCTAAAGGATATCTTTGCTGGATACATTATTCTTGGCTCATAATTTCTCTCTTTCAATAGCTTGAATATTTGGTTCCACTCCCTCCTGGCTTGTAGAGTTTCTGCTGAAAAATCTGATGATAATCTAATGGGCTTTCCTTTGTAGGTTACCGTCTTCTTTTCCCTGGCTGCCTTGAGGATTCTTTCTTTGTCGTTGATTTTAGACAGCTTCAATACAATGTGCCTTGGAGAAGGCCTGTTGGGATTGAGGTAATTAGGTGTTCTATTTGCTTCTTGGATTCAAGGATCCAGTTCTGTCCACAAGTTTGGGAAGTTCTCATCAACAATTTGTTTGAATATATTCTCTGTTCCCTTCTCTCCTTCTTCTCCTTCTGGTATTCTTATATTATTCATTATCCATTATTCTTATATTGCTCTTTCTGATGGAGTCAGAAAGTTCTTGTAGAGTTCTTTCATTTCTTTTAAGTCTCAAGTCTCTTTCTTCTTCCATCTGTGCAATTTCCAGGTTTCTATCTTCGATGTCACTGATTCTTTCCTCTATGTGGTCAACTCTACTACCTAAACTGGTTATTTCATTCTTCATTTCTTCTATTGAGTTCTTAATCTCCAGAAATTTTATTTGGTTCTTGTTTAAAATTTCAATCTCTCTCTTAAAATGCTCATGTTGCTGTTTGATTGTGTTTCTGAGTTCATTAAACAGCCTTTCTGTGTTTTCTTGCATCTCGTTGAATTTTTTCAGAACTGCAATCTTGAATTCTCTGTCGTTTAAGTCACATATTTCCACATCTTTAAGTTCCTTTTCTGGAGACTTTTCATTTTCTTTCTGAGCTGTCTTGTTGCCTTGGTTATTCATGGCAATTACTGATTCATTATTTCTTTTCCTCGACATCTACAGGAGTGGCTTCTGCAACAGGTTGATAGGAAGAGGTCTTTCTTTTGTTCTCCAGTACATGTTGGTAGAATGTTTCATTTTCTCTCAGACTGCAGCCTTTTTTTCTCTCTCACACTGTAGTGTTATGTTTTGTCTGCACTATTCCAGCTTCTCACACAATGGGGGCATTCCCTGGGAGACGGGCTTCTCCTCCTTTAATAATTCGCTTGGGTCACAGGGCGCAGTGTCCGTGTCGGTCTGCGGAGAGCTTTTGAAGTTCCAAAGCTCTTTCTGCACCATATTCAGAGCCCGTATGTTTCAGCAGTTCTGTTTACTCCTGCAGGGATCCGCCCAGATGGGTGGGGCCAGGGGCAAGCTGAGTTGTGAGAGATGGCCCAGTGCAATGGCGGTGACCACAACCACAGCCGGTCCTGCTTCCACAGCTCCCTCCCCTCTGCCAGAAGTAGTTGGGCTGCGAATCTGTGTCTGCGGTCCACAGTTCTCAGAACAGCAAATATTCTGTTCTTTTGATCTGATACTGCTACTGGTCTGCTTCTAGCACCGGGCAGGTGGGGGTGGGGTGAGCTCTGGGAGGGTAGGGAGGGGGCGGCTAGTCTCAGTGCCTAAGGCTTCCGTTCTCTGCTCGGCAGTGAGGGCTTAAACCACCGTTTTCAGCCTTCTTCCCTCAGTCTTTGCTCCGAGGTCTCAGCCGTGAGCATGAGGTTCAGCCGTGTTATATGCTACCCCCTCAGCCCTGTGGGCCATAAGTGGAGCCCTAGCAGTCCGAGTTCTTCCCTCTCCCATAGCTGCAGTAGTTCTGGGATGCAGCGAGCTCGGAGCACTGAGGTAGGTCTGCGTCCTGTGCTCGAGTGGCCCAGTCTCCGCACTTCTCCCTTCCCTCCTCCCCTGCTTGGGCAATTTGCCCACCTTTAGGTGAATTGAGTAGTGGACCTCTTTGTCTTGTCTGTCTGCTGTGCAGGGAGCCCTTTGTGGAGTTATTGTTGTTTGAGTAGTTGTAAATTCCAGGGGAGCTTTACAGAGGCTCACCTCATGCCACCATTTTGATCTTTCATGTATTTTTAAATTGAATTGTAAACTCAACTTCAACAAGATTTTATCTCTAGGATCCTAGGCAATCATAGATGAGGTAATCCCCTTATAGCACGGTTGTTAGGTTCCTAAAAATGTCGGGTTATGCGAATCTGTGTTATACGAAACAAAGAACTAGTACAAAAAAAGGGGGTTATGTTCCAAAAATTAAAAACACACACTGTTATATTGTTATAATTAAGAGAAATATTTTTATTAAAGCAATGTTCGCCAAAAGTATAATATATTAATATGTATTAAATAATGTTTTCTTTGTCATCACTACTAAGTACCATTAACCAAGAGCATTTCTTTTCCTCAAGATGTCTTCATCCTCTGAACTTAATACTCCACGAACACAATGGATTTAAAATTCTAATAAATTTTAAAATTCTGCAGTCAAATATGATATGACATCCACGGCCCAGTGAACAATTTCAAATGAGATATCTTTTGCTCTTAAAAGCTTTTATTACGTTCCGTGTTATTCAGGGATTTCCCTAATTTCAAATGAGATATGTTTCACTCTTAAAAGCTCTTATTACTTCCCTAATTTTGAATGAGATGTTTTTTGCTCTTAAAAGCTCATATTACGCTCCATGTTGTTCGGGGATTTCTCTAATTCTCAAACCGTGATATAGTGAAACCATGTTCTAGGATGCCATGTCGTATGAGGGTTTTCCCCAATTCTCGAACTGCGTTAGAGCGTAACCATGTTATAGAAGTGCCATGTTATACGGGGGTTACCTGTATTTTGTTCTAATATCATGCTGTGTTTGCTTATGTTAAGAGTCCCCAAAGCATCCATTAACCCTGGACAACTTTCTAGTATAAAATTATCAATTTGTTTGTTTCTGTACCATGTAAAGTCAAAGACCAATTTTGGATGAGGAGTTGGTCCATCAGTATAAATTATTCGGTTTGGATATGAGACATTTACCCCACTCTTGCTGAGACAGACAAACTTGTCAAATTCCTGGACTAGCAGAGGACATTTCCTATCCCATTCTTTGGTGGGAGTATAACCATTTATGGGTCAAGCCTCTACGCAAAGGTCCAGTTCTAACACTCCTCCTCAGAAAGCCCAAAACCTAATCCTTGGGCTCCACATAAGCATTAATCCTGTGTGCTTGGGTTACCAAAGCTTGCAAAATCATGCAACTGCCTTAGTGTCAAATCAAGTGCTCCCTGCTCCAGATCCTTTGTGTCTGGCTCCTGGGTAAATTTTCTTACTTTCTTAAGTGTCAGAAGGCATCTAAAGGATTCTTGGCCTTTCTAGGTCTTTGTCCTGGGCATGTATCCTGGTTAGCTAGGCCACCTCACTGTCCTGTCAACCCAAAGTCCTGTCCCTTCTTCCTCAACCTTAATTCCACTAGGACCCTTTACATCTTTCTCTCCAATCCATGAAGGCTCTGATTTGCCACTGAATATTTCCTGGCCCATTCCTGAGCCAGAGTGTCCTCTAGTTCCACTGTCTTGGCTCTCTATTGTGAACCTCAGTCTTCCTGTCAGTCCTTTCTGTTTGGCTCCCTCCACCAGTCTACACTCCTCCATCTGCTTCTGTATGACAGCTATTGATCAGCATCTTTTATGTTCAGCTGTCTCCACTCCTGTTCTTTGGGTTCTAAGTTTATGCCATTCTTTTATTCTTCAATTTCATTTTAGTGCGCATAAAGAAGGGAGAGGAAATAAACACATATTCAGTCCTCCATGTTTAGCTGGAAGTCCAAATAGTAGCGAATCTTCATGTCTCTTTAATTACAAGTGAGGTTGCACTTTTTAACATACGTTCATTTATAAAACTCTTTCTGTTGTATCATATCCATTACCTCTTTTGCGGTTTTTCTCCTCACTCACCCCACCCATCTTGACTCTTAGAATGTTCCTTTATATATCAATTATTTATATTAAAACATTAACACTAGGCCTGAATGGTTGGAAACAAACATTTGTCTTCAGTCTTTGATATTTTTTATAAAAGTGTTTTATTAGTTTGTTATTCACATAAAGTCATAATTTTATGGAGTTGATCTCCTAGGTTTTATCTTTTGTGAGTCTTTTCTATTGCTTCTTCTTTGATTGGGAGAGTGGAAATGCTCTTCAAAGACTCACTGCTACTACTATTTTTGGTTCTATAGGGAAAGAAAGACCTAATGGGAAGCAGAGAGAGAGTTTCATTCGAGTTTTCAGTTGACCCTGGTCATCTATCAGTACACAGATTACAAGTGAAATTGATAAACTGATCTTCTTAATTATGTGCCAATATGCCCTATCATGCACTGTGGGCAGGAAAGTAATTTCCCTTACGCACGTGCTCACCCACCCTCTTCCTTGAGATTTTGAGCTTTGTAACCTGCCCTTCCAGCGAGTTCCCTGTAATACCCACTTGTCTCCTGATGCCGAAAGTGCTGAAAGATAACAACATCCAGTCTTTATTGCTTCCTGAGTTCCAGTGCCCCCAGCTAGTGCATAAAGAGGAAGCAGAATATATCTCAAGTGCCTCTGATGGTAGCTGGCATGATGCTTGATAACAGAATTTCTCAGACAACAAGACCAGGCTGGGGAATTTTAATATTGTCTTTCTCTACATGTAATTTCCAATGTTTATGCTCTGTGGAGCCCCTTTCTAGTGTCAGAGCAGAACAAATTCCAGTTTTAATGGACTTGCTAAATCAGAAAAACTGCTTGCAAAATTGCATCTGATTAAAATGGGAAAATGTTCCATTATGCAGAAAAATCTCCCTGCAGAGGCTCACAGAGGTGGCTAGAGGTGGAAAAATGTGGGAGTGCCCAGGTCCTGTGGAGTTTTCTCTGCATGGAAAAGATGTAGCTTCATTTACAGTCCTCCTCTCTCCTCCCAGGTCCCCAGTCCTTTTGTCTTCCTTGATGAAAGGGAAATTGACTTTAGTTATTTTGTAATTAATTTGTATGACAACACATTATTAACCAGGGCACAGCGAGCATGACAAGGTACAGCCATTTAGGGGATGGTAGGGTGGGGGTGAGGGATGTTCTGGAACCTCTGACTTGCCCAGGATGCCTCCCATGGAGCAAAGACCAACACAGCAAAAGCCAAAAGGTCAGCTCACCTCCGCTGAACCAAGCTTTCCTGGCTAGTAACAAAATATAAAATGAAACTGAATTGTTGCGCTGAAATAAGTCACCCACTAGAATGTGCCTTCCAGTAGATTATCAATGGAGTATGATTTGGGCATTTAACTTCATAGTTAGTCAGTTAGACAAGCAGACCAACAGACCAACATCATGACCAAACCCTTTTGTGTGTAGAGAATTGCCCCTAAGTATGGAGAGAAAGCAGAGGCCAAACACTGTCTTGTCCTCATGGAATTCCCAGTCAAACGTAGGTGATAGGACATAGAGGGAGAAGGGGCAGGGCAGGCACAATCCTAGATATACAGCAGTGTCTCTAGATAAACAAGGACATGATGAGTGGCAGCCAAGTCTCTATAGATCAATCCTGGTTGGTGTTGTTCAGTTATTAGAGCCAGGAAGATAGCTTGGGCAAGTCCTTCCACTATCAGGGCCCTAGAGGGAGGGTCTGGAACTAATTGGGTGTCTCAGTTATGCAGCTCAATGTAAAAAACAATAGTGAGTTAATATTTACTGTGATTTTTATGGTATAGCTGGGCTCCACTGGGCAGCTGTTCTGTTCCACAAGATGTCGGGTTGGCTCATTCATGAGACTGCATTTAGCTGGGGCTGGAACTCCCAAAATAGCTTCACTGCCGTATCTGGCACCTTGGGTGGCTAGAGGCTGCCTGACCTCTCCCTCTCCATGTGCCCCCCTGAGCTGTATTATGTATAGGCAACCTAAAGTCCAGCTGGTGCATCTCTTCATGGCTGCAGTATCCTAGGCCTGGACCTGGTGTGGTGTCACTTATGCCACATTTCATTGGTTAAAGCAAATTGCAAGGACAGCCTAGGTCAAGGAGTAGGGAAATGAATTTCACATCTTAATAGGGAAGGGACAGATATGTACAGAGATTGGAGACATTTTGGTGACCATCTTTGCAGACAAACTACCACACTGCCTCAGGAAAGGATTGGGGTTGAAGTCAGATGATCCGAGTTTAAGTCCCATTTACTTCCTTGCTTGTTGAGAGAACTTGGGCAATTCATGAGACCTCTAAGTCGTGGCTTCCCTCTCTACAAAACTCCTCACCACCAGGTTTCATGAGTGCTGATACAATGAAACCATGCATGGCAAAGCACAGGGCCAATGACAGCCTGCTCTGGAGGGGAAGGAATTTTTCTGGACACCCGAAAGCCCCATTGTTGCCTTGGTTAATCAGGAGCCCCTACTGCTTCTGGACCTGAAATTACACTTTTTTCTTTTTTTCATTTGAAATGCCTTCATTCCTCTTGGGTTGCCATGACTTCTAGTTTTGCTTTTGGTTCTGCTTTCCAATGCTTCACCAAGCTACATCCTTGTCTCTCCCCTGAACTGCCACGGACAGTAGTACAGATTTTTTCTACATCAGGACACCTGTGTGAGAGACACTGGGGAGCTGAGATTTAGCTGTGTCCTGACAGCTGAGCCATGCATCCCAGCAGAGCTGCATCTTTCCCTAATGCTTGCAGAGGCTTTGTATGGACTAGGAGTGAACCTACCTGGTGCTGGTCCTAAAGGACTTGAGAGGCCAGCAGTGGGGGCCTACTAGCCATCAGCCTAGCCATCAGCTTACTGAGCCCTCTCTTCTCCAGGCTTCCTAGCTGCCCACTGCTGTGCATGGTGGAGTCTCCTCTGCTCTACTCTGGGGTTAAGAGCTCTGCCTTGTTTATCCACCAGCTCCTGCCTCCAGCCTTCTTGGCTTCCCTCCTGGCCGTCTCAACCCCATGCCCAGCTGTTGTCTGTCACCCTCGGTACTCCCTGCTGCAGAAATTATTTTTATAAACTCCTTCTTGACTAAAGAGCCACTTTAAAGAATTTAAAACATCACTGCTCTCTCCTAATGAGAGGGAGCAGAGAGGCAGAGGCACTAAATTCTCTAGAGCATTCCTGTACCATTCTGATGTCATTATCTTTAGAAATATTTCTCTTCCCACAACACACAAAATATTGGTTGGGGAGCCTCACTACCTGTTTTAGAACAGTCCCCTTGAGCACTCTGTCTTCTAGGATTTCCAAAGTCTACACACTCAATAGCACGAACTTCAATCGTTGGGGGTGGGGATATACATTGAAACATGATGTTGGACTGATTTTAACCAATGTTTGCCATGTTCCCACCTTGGGTTGAGCCCTGGGGAAGAAAGCAAAACAACAGAGGACAAGCACACTTCCCCTATCAGCCCACACAAATGGAGTCACTGGTGCCCTGGTTCTCAGGAAGGACATCAGCTGCTTCGGGTATACCATGAGGCCAGTTCTGCCCTTACTTGTGGATCCTGCAAGGTACCAGCTGAAACCCTGGCATTGCAACCCTAACACATCCTACCCCAACCTGCCCATGGTGATCTGGTTAGTCTTTGTGTTCTGGTCTTAATTCTCTCATTCCCTACTATTTGGAAACCAGCCTGCCTGGCTGTACCTGATGTCCACTCTTTCCCTCCTCAGGGGACTGGGTGCTTCACCTGCAGTGAACTAACTGCTCCTGCAGAACCACCAGACCATTACTTCTTGATTCCAAGCATAAACTATCCCCCAAACATGCACCCCACCACCAGCCTGCCACCTACAGAGCCCCTCCTGCCTCTCTAGCCCTCTTGGGCATGGACAGTGAGACCTTGTATGTCTTCTCCACCCCTCTAGAGCCAGCCTCTATAATTTGGTCTCTTCCCAGCCTCACCCTGCCTGTGCCAGCTTCCTTCTCCTGCCCCCTAGCCTGTGTGGCTGGAGTCGCATCCAGTCCACATCCTAAAATACTCCCTCATCTCTCACTTCTCATTGCTCGTAAGGCCTCATTGCCCACATCTCTTGCTCAGATGAGAAAACAAGCCTAAAATGTCCCTCTGCTTTCATCTGTGCCCTGGAATCCATTCTTTATAGTGAAGTTGGAGGAACATTTCTAAAACCACAGTCTGGCATGTCCTTTCTCACCTGGACCACTTAGGGAGCTGTCTTTCCGTGGCCTCATACCCCTCGTGACCATCCCTGCTCATCTCACTCTTCTCCCGCCCCTTCCTGTACCACGCTGGGCCAGAGTGAGCCCTTCTTGCTAACCCGACTTGGTGCTTTCTCTCACCTCTGGAGTATTCAGTACTGGGTTCCAGTCCTGACACTGCCCATTACTAGCCCTACAAACTTGTCATTAGGTGAGGTTAATCAGAAACCTTACTTACCAGAAGAAGAGAATTTAGACTTGGAATTTGAAGATAATAGTAATAGTAATGATTATGATAATTATGACAGACAATACTTAGATTGCACAAATTATTTAAGCAAGATATTTAACCTCTCAAAGCCTAAGTTTCCTCATCTATAGAATGGGGATAGTAGGGTTGATGTGAAGCTTAAATGAAATAATGTCTGCAGATCCTCTATTTTGTGCCTGGAAATTGCAAGTATTCAATAAAAGTGAGATATTGCTATTATTGTGCTGATCCAACCACCTGGAATTCTAGTCCAGCTCCCACCACTGCCTTGACCCTCCCCCTCCCCACCTACTTGGATAACCTCCGTTTATCTTTCATGTCTTATTTTGCCACATTATCCAGAAAGTCTTCTTGAACCTCTTCAGTCCATGTTAGGTACACTTCCATGGATCCCAGCTCTGAGCCTGTTGTGGGATGGACCTTTCATACTGAATCCTGCTGGCGGTTTACTTGTCTACTCCCTCTGCTAGCCTGTGAGCCCCTGGAGAACAGGATCCTCATCTTCCTGGCATGGTCACCTCATACCTGATGAGCAAAACACATTTGGTGCAGGGACCAGTGAACGCCTGGCAGACTTCACGTGCATACATGCTGTACCCAAGGGCAGTAGCAGACCCGTACTTAAAGACTTCTTCATCCAGATGGGAAAGCAAGACTGATAAGCATGACAGTGGTGAATGGTACAAGATGGTGCCTGCGTGTGTTGCAGAGAGCAAGATGAGCAATCAGTGAACCAAGCACTCAGAGGGAGACCTCACTGTTGGCGTATTGGATATTGCTAGAAATAAGTGGGCCGTTGGCTACGACATGGAAACTGCTTTTGCCATACAGAAAGTTTCATTGCAATGGTACTTGTGGTAACAGGATTTGACTTGTAATACAGCACATTTACAGGACATTTGTGATTTCCAGGCTTTTACCATACATTTGTGAAATGCAGAGTGCAAAATATTCCAATTATTAGGAGATTGGCAGCTCCAATTTCTTGCAGCAAGTCTTCAACGGCTGCCTGATCACAAGCTTCTAACTAGGGTCTGGGATTTCTCCTTCACAGGCCCATATGAAGCAGGCATGGGCCTCTGGCCAGGAAGAAGAGTGCCTCCTGGGACCCAGGTGGCCTAGGTGTCTGGAGCGATGCCTTTGGATCTTCTGAGGACAAGAGAGGCTGACATATCTCCATAGAGTCTCTGGGCAGATGTAATTCCCATCTTACAGTTTCTTCCCTAATTGCCAAGGGCCAACAACCATGCTTTGGAGCAAGACTGCTGCTATTCGCTTTCCTGGAGGAAGGGAACCAACAGACACATTTCAGCACACTTCTCCTGGGGACTTTGGGGACACCCAAATATAGCCAGTTCATACTCCCCTGATTAGCTGCCCTGTGGCAAGGGCACCTAGCACCCAACCTTACCATTTCTGTTTGGTGTGATTCACCACAAGCTTCTGGCCCAGCAACCAGGCTTTCTTGTTACCTGGCCTGGTCCCAATGTCCTGTTCATGGAGAGCTGTCCCCTCCTTGCCCACAGTCCATTTTCCATCCCTTCACAGAACAGCACAGGCACATAGTGGGCACCATCTAAATGTGAGCTGCCATGGTGATCATTACCATCATCTCCTTCGAAGTCCAGATATAAATTCACCTCTTCTGAATAGGTTTCTGATTGACTTCACCTAGTGATAATGGATTATTCTTATTTGAACTTTTCAGTGTACAAAGCCCTTTCACATGCATTATCTTGTTTCAGCCTCACAGCAAATTCAGGAAGGTAAAGAGCTGAGGCAGGGTGTGTCATTCACATTTTTCTGATGGTGAACTGTTTCTGAAAGGTAAAGTGCCTTTGCCCAAGTCACGTGGGCCAGAGTCAGTGACAGTGCTGATCTCAAACCCAGAGCTTTGACTCCCTTGATGCATACACTTTTTAGACTATGATTCGCAGCAGGAAATGAATTTTATATCAGGGTCACACACAAACACACACACGCACACACAAAACTGAAACAAAAGTTTCCTAAAACAATAATTCCCTTACTACATGCAAAGTCTCTTCTCCTCTCCTCCCCTACCTTCTCCTCCCCTCCTTTCTCCTTCCCCTTCTTCCCTGTCAATTCTCTCCCTACTAATAGGGCATAACTTCCTCTTTCATTCCATCTCTAGGGCTCTTCCAACCCCACCCTCCCACCTCCCAGGTCTGCTTCTCACCTAATATTTTTTTCTCCTCACCATTTCCTCATCCCCGATTCACTACTCTGCACTTGTCTGTATGTTGCTCTGCAAGCATTTTAAAGCACAGTGTGTCACACTCCTAACATAGGTTATAAATGAGGTGAGGTCAGGGCCTGTTTTATACTGTCTCCGTGGCCCCCTGAGGCCCTCCAGTACAGGTCTGAGACCACAGAGAGGACTCCAAGCTCTTGCATAGTTCCTCAGCACCCTTGTTAGCCCCAGGATCAACCTTGCCCCCCAGCTCTCCTCCAGGGCTCTTTGAAGCATCTTGGCTGGATTCTTGACAGGTGTGTATCTCACTATGATTAATATAGGCCCCTTCCAAACCCTGACATCTGCCTGTTTATTGGCCACAAGGTATTGGAAATGCAGCACCTAGAGACAGCAGGACTTGAGTCTGGATGGAGAAGGAGAAAAAGGACAAGGGGAGAGGGCGGGGGGGAGGCTCCGGGGCTGACAGTTCAGCTTCAAGACGACTGTGGCGGAGCTCCACATGATCACTGACCAAGGTGATCCTTCTGGCTCCCCACTTGGCCTGAGCAAACACTGGATGCACTCAGTGCTTAGTCTCCAAAGAAACGTTCACACCATTCCCTGCTCCCAGCGAGTCACAGGACCAGACCAGTCACTTGGGCAGGCTTTCCCAGAGCACTCTCCCAAAGCCCTGCTTCCCTTCACCACAGCTGTTGGTGAGGAAGGCATTAGAACCCTCTTTGCCCAGAAGGGAAACTGAGGCTGTTCAGTGAAATCAAAAAAGTAATTAAGAGCAGAGGTCTGGGTGCCCTTTTCCCCCTCACAACTATGTCTGCTTAGATCACTAGGTCTCAACCTGGGGTGGTGATAATAACCCTAGACGTTCTGACTTAGTTAATTTAGGTGTGGCCTGGGCATCAGCATGAGTGAGAATCACTAATGTACAGCATGGTTAAGAGTGACTCATTTACATGCTATGAGAAGGTGTGTGTGTGTGTGTGTGTGTGTGTGTGTGTTTAGGAACTTGGGCCTGGGGGAGCCAGATGGGATAAGATGGTCCTGGAGTCATGCCACTAGAAGGGGAAGAGCTGCACCTTCATACTCCCACACTGCCTTTGGAATGTCATCTGTTTCTGTGACCTCTCTCCTGTCCCCAATGAGTCACAGGGTTACAACCTGTGCAGGAGAGCAATCAGGTCAAATGGCAAGCATCATTATTAGCATTTCCGCCCCCTTCTTCCAGGAAAGTCATAAAGACAATAAGCTTGGTGAGATCAGAGAACCTGTCTGTCTTGGTCATCATTACCCTGTGAGTGGGACACATAATAGTAGCTCTGCAAATGTTGGTGGAATGAAACCCAGTGTCCAAAACACTGCTTAGCCCTGTTTTAGACATGGAGCTGGATCTGGAGAGGGACGAGTAAGTATAAAAATAAATTGTGGAGTAATTCCTATGGGCCAGTCACAGCATGAGAGCCTCCTACATTAACTCCCTTGTGCACAGGCATCATTAGCTCCCATTTTACTGGTGAGAAAACTGAGGTTCAGAGAGGTTAAATTTTTGCCAAAGGTTACACAGCAAGTAAGTGGTCAGACTGCACTGTGCCACACTGCTCCAGAGCTCCAGCAGCTTCAGAGTGTTCCAGCTCTCTTCCCGCTCAGACATACTGGCTATCAGGTGATTTTATATTCGTGGTTCTCCCTTCTTCACCAGCTTCTGAATGATTAATAAATTTCAAAGCAAATCATGGAAGGATCAGCGCAGACCTCTCATTTCTATAAAAAATGTCTTCCCTGGGAAACAGCAGAGAGTAGTCTTAGGGGAGGCAGCATCCTGGACTGGAGGAATAAAGGGAAATTCTATTACCAAGAAGAACCTGTGTGCAGTCGCTGGGGATGCGCTGTCGCTGAACTCAGCATCCTTTTTCACCTCTAATTTCTGTGCTTCTGAGATTTTAGGTAAACCTCATTCTTCATGCAGCACCCTGAGTTGTGGCTGAGCTGAACTTTCACTAAAGAATGTCAAGGTGTTCAATCACAACCGGTAGTGTTTAGCAAGAAGGTGTGAACAGCCTGTTTCTGTGTTGCTGCTGTCCTGGGTGCAGGACTGAAGACAGATGAGTAGTCAGGTCTTGCTCAAGGCCCTGGCCTGTTGCAGGCCCTGTGCTCTCTTGACTCTTTGGAACCCCAACTGACTTGGCTCAAGTGCATAGGGTGCACTGACCCACAAGCAGCTGGCCCTCACACTTGAAAACTCGTAAGATTAAACTGTATTTCAGAAAGTAGATAGGGTGAAACGGGGCTAGATTTAGGTTTAATTTGGTACTATGTGGAGGGAGTAGCAAATGTGGTGTTTTCTACAGTCTGGGACACCCATGGCTGGCTATCCAAGCTTCAAATGTGAGTGTGGAGGTAACAACTGGGCCTGCACACCCAGCAGGAAGATTCCTCGAACTGAGGATGAAATTTGAGTACAAGGCGAGTCATTATTTGGGTAATCTGGGAAAGTGACTCAGCATCTCTAAATTTTGGTTTAATTGCCTATAAAGTGGACACAATAATAATCACTACTTCATCTAATTAATAGGAACCACACAGAATGATGTAAGTGACAGCACTTTACCAAGTGAACTATTTTATCCAAATGTTAGTTAGGCCTTATATCTTCAAAATATCTCCCTGATTTTAAAATATCCCTTCTCCTGTAATGGGGTGAAGACATTCCCCCATGTGGGATTCCTTCTCTCACTTTTGCCATGACCTTTGTCCCCTGTGAGGGTTCAGGCAAGAATGTGGGCACAGTAGGGACTATGCCTGGGGGACCTCCAGATCATGCAGCCCTCCCTGCAAACTGAG
Organism: Rhinolophus ferrumequinum; assembly: GCF_004115265.2. Lineage (NCBI taxonomy): Eukaryota > Metazoa > Chordata > Mammalia > Chiroptera > Rhinolophidae > Rhinolophus > Rhinolophus ferrumequinum. The sequence goes on from NW_022680423.1 coordinate 784,431, forward strand.
TCATGACTTTCTTCTGGAAGAAGAGACTCAAATCATCTGAGAGGCCCTGGGAGAGAGTGGGGTCTGAAGGGGAAGTGTGGTGTCCTGGTGCCTACTTGGCCTATGCTAGGACAGAGGCTGGGCCAGAGCCTTGCCACTCTGCCACAGACCCAGGAGAGAGGTCCTTCCAGCACCAAAACGCCCAGGCCCTGAGCCTCTCTTTCCTCATAAATTCATCATGAGGTTACACCGGCACCTTTGACTTTTGGAGGGTCCCAGCACTTCTGAATGAATTCTTGATGAACAAGTGGCCAAGGACATCTGCGTGTACATGTGTGAAAGTATTCAGTTGACTTGAGAAATTTTTGCTCTCTTGCACTTTATTTACAGGTGCCAACTACATACCAAGTACCAGGCTGGGCTCCTGAGACAGAAAAATGGATGGATTGGAGACCCAATTCTAGGCCCTTCTGACTGGGTTTCCACCACAAGTGGCCTCCTTCACTGTTGCTGATGAGGAACACTGGGAGAGAGCAGCTATGATGGAAAATGCCAAATTATGAATGACTCCAGAAGCTGTAATTACATAGTTCTCAGCTGCTGTATTTTTAGACACAAATAATGTCACCAGACATTTCACAGCCACCCCAGAAGCCTGCTTCTCTCAGGAGTTCCCATTTTCCTCAGCAGGCAGGAACTTCCCCTGCTCAGGCTGAGCTGGTATTCCAGGACTTCCTGGCTCTTGAGCTGGTGCTCCCTTCTTGGTGCTGACAACCCTAGAGGGAGGCTGAAGAGGTAGTGTAGGGCTGGGAGTTCGGGTACCCACCTTGCACGCCTGGCCTTTTATGACTTGGTTGATCACTAGAGACACCTGGCATCCATGTAGCCCTTTCTAAAGCCTAGAAATATCCAGGATGGGCTCCTTTCTACTTCAGAGCAAGAAAGGGTGCACCTAGCTGGTGGTGTGTTCATTTCTCAGGCAGAGAGTGCTATTTCATGAGTCAGACAAGTAGAAGAGTGTTTAATGCTCATTGACCCCTCTCTAACTTTGTAGATAGGAAAATGAAGGCTTAGAGAGAGCACTGACTTGACTACAGTCACACAAGTGGTATGGAGGACCCAGGAAACGAACTCGGGGCCTTTTGCTAAAGGCCAGTTCTCATGGCGCTGTAGGTCATTTTGAGTTGAGGAATACAGAGCTGCCATCTGGACACACCAGGCCCAGGATATCCCTGAGCTTCTCCAAGTCAAGAGAGATGTCCAGATTCGTGGAGGTTTATGGCAAGTGTCCGTCACATCTCCCCCCATAAACAACTGAGTGGCTGAAAACAATTTTTTATTATCTTTCATAGTTTTGTGTGTTGACTAGGCTCAGCTGGATGGTTGTATCGAAGCCTCTCATAGTGTTATAGTCAGATGGAGCCTGGGACCAGTCATCTGAAGGCTGGGTGGGGTCTGCTAACCAAGATGGTTTCTTCACTCACATATTTGGTACCTCAGTCAGGACAGCTGGAACAACTGGAGGCTGGCTGGGATTCTCCCTCATTCCACACAGCTTCTCCAAACAGCTAGCTTGGGCTTCCTCACAGCATGGCAGACTCAGAGTGGTCAGACTACTTATTTTGTGGCAGCTTCCCCCAGAGTGGACACTCCAAGAGACCCAGAAGTCTTCAAGTCTGATTATGACTCAGATTCAGAAGTCATACAGCATCACCTTCACCACAGTTCACAGGTCTAAAGCATGAGAAGGGGACACACAAGGGCATGAATGCTGGCAGCCATCACTGGAGATTGGCTACCACAATAAGAACAACATAGGCGAGAATAAATAAAGAGAAGAAAGTGGGCCTTTTGTCTCACCATGTAAATAATTTCCTATATAATGTGGCTTTCCAAATTGATACTTGGACCAGGACTTCCCTCCTTCTACCTCTAACGAGCCTCTCCAAACCACGTATCTTTTTCTGCAGTCCCCTGTGCCACTTCATTTGGCTTAGTGGAAAGAAAACTGACTTTGAAATGAGACAGCTCAGCCTGTGAACCTCAGTGCCATTACTTGCTAGCTGTGTGACCTTGAACAATCAAAAACTCAGTTTATCCATCTTAAAAATGGGGAAAGTAATAGCAGTGACCATCTTATCTCCTTAGAAAATGGTTGAGATAATGAGAGGTGCTCACAGATGGGTACACACCTGGCACAAAAAAATCCCTTGGTGAGTGTCCCCTTCCGTCATTGATTCACCTCGGGGAACCAGCACCCCCTGAGGTCACTCACAGACACACCCACAGCGCTTCTCTGGTGTTAACATCACACTGAACCACTGCCTCCACAGGCTGCCCCATCCTTTCTACCACCCTGAGGAAAAAGGGAAAATGCAGCCTCCGAACTGTGCAGCTTTGATGTCATACACCTGGTCTGACTGATTTCTCCTCCTGAAGCGACAGGCTATCTGAGAGCTGTATTAGAAGCATCATGAGTAAATGCCACTTATTTTGAAACTACTGCCTGGTTTCTTTTAACCCAAAGGAATCGAGACCCAAAACCCTGATTTGAGTCCTAGCTCTGCTACCTACTAGCTTAGTGTCCTGGCCAAATCTTTGAGCTCAGTTTCCTTATCTGAAAGATGGGGATGCTAACATTTCCTTGTTTCAGAAAAAAAATATGAGGTAATGTGTTTGAGATGACCTTGTGGACTTCAGAGTGTTAATGAACACATGGGATTTTTACTACCAAAATTACTGTTTGGGCCACCCAGTTATGAGAAAGAGAGAGAGAGAGAGAGAGGAGGGAGAGAAGGAAAAAGGGAAGGAGAGAGGGAGAAATCATCACAATAATCGTACAAAATATGTTACCAAGATTATTCCTAATTTACAAATGAAAAATCTAGCCACAAAGGCATGAAATAACTTCCCCAAATTCACACACTGAGTGGTCGAGCTTCAGAACCCAAATCCCCTGTGTTGTCACTGATATCTGACCTGTGCCAGATACTCTGCTGGGACCTTGAGATAAAAAATGAGGAAGACCCCGTCCTTGTTCTTAACCACCTGGCAGGGAGAGGATTCGAGCTGGAATGCTTGCCTTGGACTTGCTATTAGAGATGATTCTGGCCTCCAGGTGAATTTTCTTGGCTGTGACCCACTGAAACAAGAAATCATCAATAGAGAAAAAAATAGCCATTATGGATTTGACCAGAGTATAACACTGAAATCTATCCATCCACAAAATTACAATTTTTGGAAGGTAGTTTGTGTTCCCTAAATAGCAGAGAATCTGAAAAAATTTATTACAAATGTGTTTGCAGTGCTTTATGTTTGAAAAGAAATGACTCCATCAATTCTCAGTGTTTCATATTAAACAGGGGAGGGAAAGTGAACCTGTCTCTGCAGAGGAGTGCACTGGATGGTGGTGCTTTCTCTCTGCTGTTTGTCGACCTTCCTTCCAAGCCAGAGCCCTGTCCTGGACCTTGCTGGGGCCACCCTCTTCCTGTAGCCCCTCTCTGCACAGAACTTGCAGGTTTCCTCCTTGTCAATCCTTGCCACTCATCCTAGTGTTATAGTCAGATGGAGGCAGGGACCAGTCATCTGAAGCAGGCTAGAGACCGGCTGTCTCTGGCTAACAGAGAAAAAAAATCACATTTTTTTTTTTTTTCACAGTTCAACCTTTCTGCTCAGACTGTCCACAGGAGCAGTGGGAACAGGGACAACCTCCCACAGGAAAAATGGCAGCTAAGTATTGACATCCTACTTTGTGATGGGGTGCTGGATACACGTAATTTCATTTCATCCACAATAGTGCTATTATTATTCCCACTTTCAGATGTCAAATGGAGGCTTGCAAAGCTTAAATAATTTGCCCAAACCTATACGGCTGTGGGGACAGAGCCCCAAAAAGCAGTTTCCAGGCTCTCGGCCTCACATAGAAAGGTGCTGGCTCAGGTAGTAAATGGCCATCGACTGTGATCAAATGGCCAGCAGCTGTGGCTAGTTGGCCGTCAGCTGTAACCAGTGAGCCATTGGCCACTAATATAACTGCTGTGGCTAGGCTAGCAGAAAAAAAGGGGGAGCTAGCAAGAAGATGGTGGCTGAGCCTGCAAGCGGCGCAGTGAAGGTTGGGAATTGTGTGGCTCCTGGTTCCTGTGTCTCCAACCCAGCCTCCAGTGACAGTATAGTGGTATGACTCCCCTACCTATGGCTCCGTGGGTGTTCCTTTTTGGCCTCACCATGTCCTGCGTTCTTGTGTGGGGAGCGGGAGCAGAGACCCCACAGACCTCACCTGACGCCCTGCATGACACGGCCCATAAATGGTAGTGTCAAGATTCAAACCCAGGTCCGTATGACTCCATAATCCATGTCCTTAACCACTATGTTAAGACACTTAACCAGTCTCTACTCAGCCGATTTGGGTGTGTCCCACAGCTCAGAATAAAACTATTTGAAAAGACATCAGTACATTGTTCTGGTGACCTATGGTATGGAATAGCTTCATGTATTCATTCACTCATTTTCTTCATTTATTGCATGTATTAATACATGTGACATATATTAACTATGCATCTAGGGGTATATTCTGCAAGGTGGCTGAAAGTGTGGGCTCTCTATTCAGACCACAGAGTTCAAATTCCAGCTCCACCACTTACTAGCTATGGGACTTCGGGGAAGTTCCTTAATCATTTTTTGCCTTAGTTTACTCATTTGTAGAATGTAATAATAGTAGCTACCTCTCAAGGATGATAATGGATTAAATGGGATAATACACAGAAAACACTTAAAATAGTGCTGGAACATAGTGATTATACCAAAATGTTAGCCATCATTATTATTCCCTGTAGCAGGTACTGTGCTAAGTCCTAAAAAAAAAAAAAAAAAGGCAAAACAACAACAACAAAAACCTATGGCATAAGAGTTAAAGTGGCTTTATTCTATGGGCTTTGGGGGGGACACTGAAAGTTTTTGAATGAAGGAGTGCTGGAATTTTATTTTGGGAAATTTAATCTACCTGTAGACTAAGTTGGATCAAAGGACAAGGAGACTGGCTAAGAGGCTGCAGTAACGATGACAGCGAGAGGTCATTTCAGCCTCAACTGGCATGATAGAATAAACAGCAGGACAGGACAGGACATGGTGACTTGTGCTGCCATAGAGGGAGGATGGTGTCCTAGAAGAGTGAGACTTCCAGCCTGGAGGAATGGGAGAACTCAGGGGCCTTAGACAGAAACAGAACACAGTAAGGTAGAGACCACCAGAATGAAAGATGTTGATGGAGTCTGTATCTTTGTAGAACTGGACTGGAAAGCTGCACTTGCCTGACCAAGGCTTTGGACTCTTGTCTGGAGTCTCGGCCTCTTGGGAATTGGTCAAAAGACAGCCCTGCTCAGAGAAATTGGGCCATGACAAGAGTCCCCAGTACAGGGCCCAGTTTGGAACTTGGCCTTCTTGCCACTAACCCTGTACTTCATCCATGTAACCCAGCTGTCAATTTTTGCTTCTTGCTGCCCTGTTTACCTTTCACATTTTTGGGTTAGAAGCCAATAAAAGAAAACCAGTATTGAGACCCCCAACCTACCCATGGAAGTGAGAAGCCCCTTTCAGCCCCAAGGAAGTACAGGAGCCAGACCCAGTAAGCCTCTTTGGGTGTGTCCCACATCTCCACCCACATTCCCCCAAAGAAGGGCTCTCATGCTATTGGAAGAGGTCCAGGTACCAGTGGCAATACGTGGACTGGGGACCCCTGGGGTGGGGGGTGCTGCTGAAGGTGGAGTCATGGAAGGGCCAAGGGCTGAAAATTTAGGTCCAGTGTGAAGGATGCTAGAGTGAGTACAATGGAAAGAACACAGTTCCAGGTTTTTGGATCTGCAGGCATGATAGCCCCTTTACTTTCTTTACATCCCCAATCCCTAACACAGCACCTGGCACTTAGCAAAGGCTCAACAAATCAATTGAATGCATGAATGAACAAATGCCAGATTAACAAGCCCTTTCTACTTGGGATGGGCCAGAGGTCAGTAGGGATGGAGGTGGAGAGAGTGGGTAGCAGGACCCACTGCACACCCTGCCCTGAGTGGGGAGAGAGATGTGACAAGCAGCTGAAATGCTGTTGTCTGGCTGACTTGCAAAGCTTAGTTGATGAGCAAGAAGCAAAGCCACTATTCCTAGGGGCCTTTAAGAGTTGGAGGATGTAGCAGCAGAGTCCATGGCAAGGATGGCCAGGGATGTGAGGACTGCCAGGTTGCTTGCCAAAGGAAACCAGCTTGCTGACCAGCTTGGCTCCCCAGCCAGAGAGTGCAGACTCTGGGATAGATGGCAGCATAGGATACGCAAACCTATGAAAACGTGTCACAGAAATGCTCTTGGGTTTCCCAGAGAAAGGATATTAGTACTGGACAGCTGGCCTTAGGCAGGAAAGACTTTAGTTGTTACCTCACATCCTGTGGCAAACGTCTCCAAAACTTGTTAAAATCATACTGGATTTGGGTCTCACTTCAGACCACAGGAGACAGAAGGATGGAGCAGCAGTCAAATTACAAATGTGCTGTACTGTTTGATCTGTGCTGGAGTTGTCTGAGATGAAACTATTACCCCAACTGAAGTCTGAAGGGCAGAGTGAGTTTTGGACCCTTCCCTGAGTATGGGTAGAGGCCAGAGCATGGAGGTTGGGGGTCCTGGAGATCCTGGGAGAGAAGACAACACAGCTGAGGTAGGCTCCAGATATCCTCCCCAGAGGAAAAAGCCAGTGAGACTGGGGTTCTTGATCCTTAAAGGGAGCCATCTCACCGTGGAGTCAAGGAAGAGGTGGGCTTGAGGTCACAGTCAGGAGCTTGCACCTCCAGGAAGCAGAAAAGACAGGAGAGATAGTTGTATCTGAGGAGTCTTCGCAGAGAGCAGAGACTCTCCAATGGTGGAGGAAGAGCCAGAGGCTGGAGATGGCAGAGCCTGTTAGAGGTGAGTCTGCAGTAAAATCCATCATGCAAACAATGGTCAGGCCTGGGATTTGATTCCACATATGCACTCACTCTCTCATTTATTCATTCCACAAGGGCCCTTTTGTGGCCGTGTGTAGTATCACCAGGGAAGGAGCAGTGAATGGATGCAGTCCTTTATCTAGTGGATGTGTAGTCTGGTGGGGAGAATGGATGTTAAGTCATTTTAGGTGTACTGACTAAGGGGAAAGGCCAGGGTGCTATGGGAGAATATGGCATACCTAGTCTGGTCTGGAGCAGCAAGGAAGGCTTCCTGGGGGAACTGACACTTAAGCTGAGACGAAAATATAAATAGGAGTTAGTTTAATGAGAGGCTGGGGGAGAGGGTTGAGTGGGAAGACCATTCCAGGCAGAGAGACTACTAAGTGCAAAGGTCCTGGGGTAGGAAGAAGCAGAAGGCTCCTAGAGGCTGAAAGAAGACCTGTGTGGCCTGAGCAAGTGGGAAGGGATGAGGGTCAAGGGCAGGCGGAGACCAAGGCACACTCCAGGCCATGTTCAGACTTTGAGCCTGATCTTAAAGACAATGGGAAGTTCATTCAAGGGTTTTAATCAAGGGGATGGCGTAATCAGATTTATGACTTCAAGATGTCTCCACAGCTGCTGAATGGATGCGGGAGGGCCGAACTATAAAAATTGTGTCCTTGAATGGCCTATGTGATGCTGCTGAGGTCATTGTAAGGTGAGGTACTGCTGGAGATGAATAATGGAAAAGAACTTGGATCTTAGGAATGAAGTCCTAAAAAAAATCTTTACTGTCTGGTCCCCTGGTGGTGGCATAAAAAAGTTAGCCACAGTCCCTAACCAGGGTACAAACTAAGCTGAAATCTGCTGTTCTATTCTTGTCTTCTTTGCTTCTGCTCAGAGTGGGAGAGCTGGGAGACTTCCCTGCCTGCCTGGTCCCTTATCCTGGTTCCTGCCCGTTTTCCTCACACAAGATACCTCTGGAATCGCACGTCTGATTTGCACCTATGACTGAAAGCACCACCACCTCCAAGTAGCCATCCAAATGCCACAGATACCCCTGACCAAAATGGGCCCCAGGGGGAGAAGGACCAGCTCAGATTAACCTCTATTTGCTATTGCCCTTGTTTTGTGATTCGATGTTCATCTTTCCCAGAGTCAGCCCTGCTGTTTTAGGGTACTTTGTCACACTCCTATGGACAAACAGAGACTGTAGAGGGAAAGAATGGCTTTCAAGGAAGTGATCCATGGTCAGTAATACTTATTCTGTAGTTATAGACGACACAGACAGGGGTGTATATGGGCCATAAAAGTAAGAGGCAACATGTGACCTTTAATTCAAGATTTAAAAAACTCATCAATTGGAGCTGATTGTGCTCACCCAGATGTCACCAGAAACAGTTGTATGCCATCTGTCAGAGTAGGTGCCACCAGCTGGAGCAGCTCTCCTTTAGACCCTGGCTTTGCTTTTCTCCACAGCAGGAAGGCAAAACTGAAGCTGGAGACCAACTCATGTGACAAAGGAATGATGGAGGCAGAACTGGCAGCAGCGGAGAGGAGGAGCAGGCAACATCTCTTCACCCAACTCCACTTCCCAGGCCTTATTTATGCTAACAAAGGCAAGTAATGAATTACTAATAAGTGGCCTCTTTTAAAGGGAAATTATTCAAGAGAGCAGGTATGATTCTGCAGACATTCATCTTCCCAGCTCTGTGAAGCTGACTGGGCGATGGGGACAGGTAAGAGCGATGATTCATGGCCAGGGTCCTTCATCCATCACTTGGGGTGTCCTCAGCAATGGGGAAGCAGGATTGATGGGTCCCCAGGGCTCAGGCTGGCAATGTGGTGGAAATCTACCAGTTTCATCTCGTGTTAGCCAAGTCAACAAGGCTGAGAATCACAGGGACCTGAGTACCAGCACCAACTTGATACTGAAGGACAGTCACTGTGAGGAGCCAGAAAAATGCCCTTACCCCTGTGCACTTAGATCCTGGAGAGGGGGAATGCCGGCCTCGGGGCAGATGAGGGCTATTTCTAGAAGCTAGAGGCCATGAATGCTAATGCAACACCTTCCAAAAGAAAAGAGCCCTGGTCTGGGAGTCAGGAGACGCTGCACTAGCCCAGCTCTGCCCCTTTTTCCTCCCAGCCTGTTTCATGAAATGAGTAAATCGGAAACAAAAAAATCAGAAGATGTAGCACTTAGCTAGGTCTAAGTAAAGCTGCTCCCTTATGATGCGTGCATTCTCCATTTTGCCATTGACCTCACCATTCCCTAATCTCTTTAGCAATCCTTCTTTCGCATCACCTTAGATCCTCTCAGCCTGATCTGTCTCCAGTTTCAAAAGCCTTTGCTGCTCCCAAGCCTAGGTGGGCTCTGCAAGACTTCATGTAGGTAAAAATGGGCAGAACTTGCTTGATGCTTGCAACATGCATGATGGGCACCTTACCTCCTATCCTGGGGCTTCCATTTTGCGATTGATGTGTGGACTGCAGAACCCCGCTCAGCACCTACGCGTGTGCCACCTACAAGTGCTGTGGAGTTGATTCTTAGTGAGGCAAAACTTTGATCACTGGAAAATGGAGCTAGTGGAAATTTCTTCCCTCTTCTTCCCTCTCAGCAGATGCTCCTGAAACACACAGGTTTTAGAAATGATCTTGCAAGATTAAGCAGTCAGTTGTACTTGGCAGCAGCCAGCTCAGTAATGTGTCCTCACCGTGGCTCTCTCCCTCTTTGCCATCCCCTCCTCCCTGGGATTACACTCCCTAATAAAGGAGTAGCTAGCACACCAGCCTTGGCCTCAGGATCTGTCTTCTGGGAAACCCAGGCCAAGACATTGGTATCAGGAATAGCCCGAGCAAGCAGCTCCTGAAGATGGGATTTTGATGTTGTATTACTCACGGGGGTCCTGGCAATAAGAACCCCATCTCTGGGGGTCAGGTGAGTAATAATGCAGAGGCACAGCAATTATTAAAGTTCTCATCTGTAGAATCTTGGGCAGAGCTCCAGGTGGAAGGCGAGACATTGGGATATGTTGTGGCCATGGCATCTAAACAGTATAGGAGCAATGATAATAATGATTGTAGAACACAATACCTTTCGTCAATTGTATTTTGAAAGCCACGAAGAAAAGAAAAGACAGGCTATTGCTAATTCCAACGTGGGACCCTGAAACCTGGGATGGGAATATATGGGTGGGTGAGCCTGAGAATCTTAAATCTCCAGGGCCCTAGACCCTTCGTTCTGGCAAATGTAATCATCTTCCTTTGAGAGAGGTATAAGCCTCCCCTGGCCTAGAGAGCACGCAGTGATTTCATCTGAGGCAGGCCCCTAACAAGATGATTCCTGTTCTCTTCAAAACATGACCCCCACCATTAATTTGTTGCCTCTAGGGCAATGACAAGGGTCAAGTATCAATACAGCCCGAGCTGGAAAGTCAGGAGGAGAGCTTGTGTGCTGAAGGAATGACAGGTCCTGACTACTGAGGTCTGCTAAGACTAGACGAACACAGGGGGTCGTGGACCCAAGGGTGTTGAGTAGGGGAGGGAGTTGGGGGACAGAAGGCTGTATGAAAGAATGTAGTGATATGAGAACACTCACTGTGGACTCAGAATCAAGTACTAAGACGCTGGGCTAGTTGTAACATAATGAAATGGCTTCATAGAACTTGACCATGACAATGGGCTACAGAAACGGAACAGAAATGCCAGAACTTTCTCTGCATATGAGGACTGACAATTAAGTTTGCGAACCTGTTGCAACGATGTTGTTAACCTTTTTTAATATTGGGGAGATTACTCATTATGAATTTGTACCAATTGGACAACAGTTAACCAAATTTACTATTTGGAAGAGCTGAAAAGGCTGTGTGAAAAAGTTAGACGACCTGAACGTTTCGCCAACAAGTCATGGCTCTTGCAACACGACAATGCATCAGCTCATACGACACTATCTGTGAGGGAGTTTTTAGCCAGTAAACAAAGAACTGTACTGGATCAGCCTCCCTACTCACCTGATCTGGCCCCCAGTGACTCCTTTCTTTACTTGAAGATAAAGGAAATATTGAAAGGAAGACATTTTGATGACATTCAAGACATCAAGGGTAATACGACAGCTCTGATGGCCATTCCAGAAAAAGAGTTCCAGAATTGCTTTGAAGGGTGGACTAGGCGCTGGCATCGGTGCATAGCTTCCCAAGGGGAGGACTTCAAATGTGATCATAGTGATATTCAGCAGTGAGGGATGTAGCACTTTTTCTAGGATGAGTTTGCGAACTTAATTGTCAGACCACATAGTATTGAAGAAGGGGTCAGAAGGTTCAGGGAGGTGAGAATTTTTATTTTTCCCAGAGAAGTTATTTATTAAGGATTAGTAGCAGAATAAAAAGGGAACCCAAGCTTTCTGGAGTCCAAGTTAAGCACTACAGTAAGATAGAAGACTTACTTCTCTTTTTCACTTATTGCCCCCAACCCCTCTCCCCTCTGGCAACCATCAATTTGTTCTCTGTACCTATGAGTTTGTTTCTGTTCATTTATTTATTTTTTTTAGATTCCACATAAAAGTGAAATCATATGGTATTTTTATTTCTCTTTCTGACTTATTTCACTTAGCATAATACCCTCTACATCCATTCATGTTATCTCAAATGGCAAGATTTTGTTCTTTTTTATGATCAAGTAATATTCCATTATATATGTACCACTTCTTCTTTATCCATTCATCTATTGATGGACACTTACATTGTTTCCATATTTTGGCTATTGAAAATAGTACTGCAATGAATATAGGAGTGCATATGTCTTTTCAAATTAGTGTTTTGAATTTTTTCATATAAATACACAGAAGTAGGATTACAGCAGCTCTATTTTTAATTTTTTGAGGAAACTCTGCACTGTTTTTTACTGTGGTTGTATCAATTTACAATCCCACCAACAGTACCCAAGGGTTGCCTTTTATCTACATCTTCGCCAACCCCTTTTTATTTATTGATCTATTGATGATAGCCATTCTGACAAGAATGAGTTAATATCTCATTGTGGTTTTAATTCGTATTTCCCTGATGATTAGTGCTGTTGAGCATTTTGTCATATGTCTGTTGGCCATCTACATGTCCTTCTTGGAGAAACGCCTATTCAGGTCCATGGCCCATTTTTCAATGTAATTGTTTGTTTGATTGATTGATTGATTGATTTTTGAGGGGGTGTTAAGTCATATAAGTTCCTTATATATTTTGGATATTAACTCATTATCAGATGCATCATTGGCTAATATCTTCTCCCATTTAAAGATTGTCTTTTCCTTTTGTTAACGGTTTTCTTCACTGTGCAAAGTCTTTTTAGTTTGATGTAATCCAATTGTTTATTTTTTCTTTTGTTTCCTTTGTCCAAGGAAACATATCCACAAAGAAAAACATTGCTAAGAGTGATGTCACAGAGTTTACTCCCTATGTTTTATTCTAAGAGTTTTATGGTTTGCGGTCTTACATTTAAGTCTGTAATCCATTTTGAGTTTATTTTTAATATGGTATAAGAAAGTAGTCTAGTTTCATTGTTTTTTTTTTTTTTGCATGTATCTGTCCAGTTTTCCCAATTCTATTTATTTAAAGACTGTATTTACCCCATTGTACATTCTTGCCTCCTTTTGTCATGGATTAAATGACCACATAGGTGTGGGTTTATTTCTGGGCTTCTATTCTGTTCCATTGATCTATGTGTCTATTTTTATGCCAGTACCATGCTGTTTTGATTACTATAAACTTGTAATATCGTTTGATATCAGGTAGTATGATACCTCCAACTATGTTCTTCTTTCTCAAGATTGCTGTGGCTTTTTGTTTTAAAGATATTCCACAATGGGATTTATAGATGATGTAATATAGAATTGTACACCTGAAATCTATGTAACTTTACTAACAATTTCACCCCAATAAACTTTAATTTAAAAAAAAAGATATTCTTTCTCTGGGATGTGTGTGTGTGTGTGTGTGTGTGTGTACACACACACATCCCAGAGAATGAATATCATATATATATATATATATATATGATTTTTATTGGAGAAGGGGAACAGGACTTTATTGGGGAACAGTGTGTACTTCCAGAATTTTTTTTTTCCAAGTCAAGTTTTTGTCCTTTCAATCTTAGTTGTGGAAGGTGCCGTTCAGCTTCAAGTTGTTGTCCTTTCAGTCTTAGTTGTGGAGGGTGCAGCTTAGCTCTGGGTCCAGTTGCCAATGCTAGTTGCAGGGGGCGCTGCCCACCATCCCTTGCGGGACTCGAAAAATTGAACTGGCAACCTTGTGGTTGAGAGCCCACTGGCCCATGTAGGAATCGAACCGGCAGCCTTCAGAGTTAGGAGCACGGAGCTCCAACTGCCTGAGCCACCGGCCCAGCCACTGCTGTGGATTTTTGGGGTCTTTTGTGGTTCCATATAAATTTGAGGATTATTTGTTCTAGTTCTATGAAAAGTGCCATTGATATTTTGATAGGAATTGCACTGATCTGTATATTGCTTTGGGTAATATGGTCATTTTAATGATGTTGATTCTTCCTATCCATGAGCACGAAATGTCTTTCCATTTCTTTGTGTCTTCTTCATTTTCTTTCTCCAATGTCTCATAGTTGTCTGAGTACAGGTGTTTTACCTCCTTGGTTAAATTTTTTCATAGGTTGTTTATTTTTTGTTTGTGTTTTTGTTTGTTTCTGCAATTGTAAATGGGATTGTTTTCTTGATTTCTCTTTCTGGTAGTTCATTATTGGTATATAAAATGCAACCAATTTCTGAATATTAATTTTGTATTCTGCTACTTTACTGAATTCATCTATTAATTCCGATTTTTTTTTTGGTAGAATCTTTAAGGTTTTCTCTATATAGTATCATATAATCTTCAAATAATGACAGTATTTTTTTCTTCCTTTACCATTTGGATGTCTTTTATTTCTTTTTCTTTTCTGTTTGCTGTGGCTATTACTTCTAATTCTATGTTGAATAAAGTGGTGAAAGTGGACGTTCTTGTCCTCCTCCTGGTCATAAAGGAAAAGCTTTCATCTTTTCCCCGTTGAGTATGATGTTAGCTGTGGATTTGTCATATATGGCTTTCATTGTGCTGAAGTATGTTCCCTTTTTCCCCACTTGCTGAGAGTTTTTATCATAAATGCATGTTGGATTTTTTCTTCAGATGTTCTTTCTGCATCTATTGATATGATCAGATGATTTTTATCCTTCATTTTGTTTATGTGATATTTCACATTCATTATTTACAGATATTAAACCAACCTTACATCCCAGCAATGAATCCCACTTGACCATGGTGTATAATCTTTTTAATATATTTCTGAATTCGGTTTGCTACTATTTTGTTAAGGATTTTTGCGTCTATTTTCTTCAGGAATATTGGCCTATAACTCTCTTTTCTTGTAATGTCTTTGTCTGATTTTGCAATCAGGATAATGCTGACCTCATAAAATGGACTTGGGAGCCTTCCCTCCTCTTCGATTTTTTAGTATAGTTTGAGAAGAATAGGTGTTATTCTTCTTTGAATGTTTGGTAAAATTCACCTATGAGGACATGTGGTCCAGGACTTTTGCTTGTTCAGAGTTTTCTAAATTACTGCTTCAATTTTGTTTGTAGATATAGGTCTGTTCAGATTTTCTGTTTCTCCTTGATTTAATCTGGGAAGAATGTATGTTTCTAGGAATTTACCCATTTCTTCCAGGTTGTCCAATTTTTTGGTATACACTGTTTTGTAGTACTTTCTTATATTACTTTGTATTTCTCTGGTGTTAGTTGTTACTTCTCCTCTTTCATTTCTGATTTTATTTATTTGGGTCCTTTCTCTTTTTTCGTGATGAGTCTGGCTAAAGTTTTATCAATTTTATTTATCTTTTAAAAAAACTGGCTCTTGGTTTCATTGATCTTTTGCATTGTTTTTAGTCTCTATTTACTTATTTCAGTTCTGACTTTTATTAGCTCCTCCTTTCTATTCATTTGGATTTTGTTCATTCTTCTTCTCCTAGTTCCTCTTGGTGTAAGATTAGATTGTCTATTTGAGATTTTTCTTGTCTCTCGAGGTAGGCCTGTATTGCCATGAATTTCCCTCTTAGAATGACTTTGGCTGTGTCCCATAAAGTTTGGGTCATTCTGTTTTCATTTTCATTTGTTTCAAGGTATTTTTTTTTCACTCTTAAATAATTTATTATGTAGCTCCTAAGAAAAAAGGCATTTTTCTGACATCACAACTAAGAAATTTAAAATTAATATAGAATTGCCTTACATACTGTTCACATCCAAATTTTTCCACTTGTTTCAATTATGTCCTCTACCTCCCACCCCACTTTTGGGAGGAAGGCGGTTCCAGGACATAGTCAAAGATCTCACATTACCATTAGTCTTTCAAGGTATTTTTTTATTACTTCCTTGATATCATTGTTAATCCATTCATATTGCAACACCATGTTATTTAGCCTCCATGTGTTTGTGTGTTTTTCAGTTTTCTTCTTGTAATTGATTTCCAGTTTCATACCATTGTGATCAAAGAAGATGCCTGATGTGATTTCAATCTCCTTAAATATATTGAGATTTGTTTTTGTTTTTCTTTAATTTATTGGGGTGACAATTGTTAGTAAAATTACATAGATTTCAGGTGTATAATTCTGTATTACATCATCTATAAATCCCATTGTATGTTCATAACCCAGAGTCAGTTCTCCTTCCATCACCATATATTTGATCTCCCTTACCCACATCTCCCACCCCCCCCCCACCCCTTACCCTCTGGTAACCACTAAATTATTGTCTGTGTCTATGAGTTCTTCTTTCTCATTTGTTTGTCTTGTTCTTTTGTTATTTTTGGTTTATATACCACATATCAGTGAAATCATATGGTTCTCTGCTTTTTCTATCTGGCTTATTTCGCTTAGCATCATACTCTCAAGATCCATCCATGTTCTCACAAATGCTCCTGTATCATCTTTTCTTACTGCCAAGTAGTATTCCATTGTGTATATATACCACAACTTCTTTATCCATTCATCTATCAAAGGACATTTTGGTTGTTTCCATGTCTTGGTCACCGTAAACAAAGCTGCAATGAACATTGAAGCATACGTGTCTTTATGTGTAGATGTTTCAGATATTTTGGGTAGATACCCAGGAGAGGGATTGCTGGGTCATATGGTAATTCTACTCGTAATTTTTTGAGGAACCTCCACACTGCCTTCGATAACGGCTGCACCAGTCTGCATTCCCACCAACAGTGGATGAGGATTCCTTTTTCTCCACAGCCTCTCCAACACTTGTTATTATTTGTCTTGTTAATTATAGCCATTCTGACTGGGGTGAGGTGATATCTCATTGTGGTTTTTATTTGCATTTCTCTGATGATTAGTGATGTTGAGCGTTTTTCCATATTCCTATTTGCCATTTGTGTGTCCTCTTTGGAGAAATGTCTCTTCAGGTCCTCTGCCCGTTTTTCAATTGGGTTGTTTGTTTCTTTGTTGTTGAGTTTCATGAGTTCCTTGTATAGTTTAGATATTAGGCCCTTATCGGAGGCACTGTTTGCAAAAAAACGTCTCCCATTCAGTTGGTTGCCTCTTTATTTTGTTGATGGTTTCTTTTGCTGTATAGAAGCTTTTAAGTTTCATATAGTCCCATACATTTATTTTAGCTTTTACTTCCATTGCCTTTGGAGTCAAATTCATAAAATGCTCTTTGAACCCAAGGTCCATAAGTTTAGTAGCTATGTTTTCTTCTATGCAGTTTATTGTGTTAGGTCTTGTGCTTAAGTCTTCAATCCATTTTGAATTAATTTTGGTACATGGTGACAGATAGCAATTCAGTTTCATTCTTTTCCACGTGGCTATCCAATTCTGCCAGCACCATTTATTGAAGAAGGTGTCTTTCCTCCATTGTATGTTTTTAGCTTCTTTGTCAAAAATTATCTGTCCATATTTATGTGGTTTTATTTCTGGTTTCTCAATTCTATTCCATTGGTCTATGTGTCTGTTTTTCTGCCAATACCATGCTGTTTTGATTATTGTAGCCCTGTAGTACAAGCTAAAGTCAGGGAGTGTGATACCTCCAATGTTGTCTTTTTTTCTTAAGATTGCGTTGGCTATTCGGGGTCTTTTATGGTTCCAAACAGATCTGATGATTTTTTGTCTATTTCTTTAAAAAATGCCATTGGGATTTTAATGGGGATTGCATTAAATCTGTATATTGCTTTGGGTAATATTGCCATTTTAACCATGTTCGTTCTTCCAATCCATGAGCATGGAATGTCTTTCCATTTCTTTGTGTCTTCCTCAATTTCTTTCAAAAATATCTTATAGTTCTCAGCATATAGGTCCTTCACATCCTTGGTTAAGTTTCTCTCTAGGTGTTTTATTCTTTTTGCTGCAATTGCAAAAGGAATTGTTTTTTTGTATTTCTTTTTCTGAGATTTCATTGTTAGTATATAGGAATGCAATGGATTTTTGTACGTTGATTTTGTAGCCAACAACTTTACTGTATTCGTTGATTGTTTCTAATAGCTTTTTGGTGGAGTCTTTAGGGTTTTCTATATATAGCATCATATCATCTGCAAAGAGTGATAATTTAACTTCTTCATTCCCAATGTGGATGCCTTTTATTTCTTTCTCTTGCCTGATTGCTCTGGCAAGGACTTTCAACACTATGTTGAAAAGCAGAGGTGATAGGGGACAGCCCTTTCATGGTCCTGAATGTAGAGCAAAGGGCTTCAGTTTTTCACCATTAATTATGAGATTAGCTGAGGCTTTGTCATATATGGCCTTTATTATGTGAAGGTATTTTCCTTCTATATCTATTTTATTAAGTGTTTTTATCATAAATGGATGCTGTATATTTTCAAATGCTTTTTCTGCATCGATTGATATAATCATATGATTTTTGTCCTTTATTTCGTTTATGTGATGTATCACATTGATGGATTTGTGGATATTGAACCATCCTTGTGCCTCGGGGATGAACCCAACTTGGTCCTGATGAATAATTTTTTTAATGCATTGTTGCATTTGATTTGCTAGAATTCTGTTTAGGATTTTTGCATCTGTATTCATCAGAGATATTGGTGTGTAGGTGTCCTTACCAGGTTCTGGTATCAGGGCAATGTTGGCCTCATAAAATGAGTTGGAGGGTACTGTCTCTTCTTCAATTTTTTGGAAGAGTTTGAGCAGGATTGGTATTAGATCCTCCTTGAAGGTTTGGTAAAACTCACTAGTGAAGCCATCTGGTCCCAGACTTTTGCTTTTGGAAAGGTTTTGGATGACTGATTCAATTTCGTTACTGGTGTTCAGTCTGTTTAGATTTTCCAGTTCCTCATGGTTCAGCCTAGGAAGGCTATATATTTCTAAGAACTTGCCCATTTCTTCTAGGTTATTGAATTTGGTGGCATATAGTCCTTTGTAGTATTTTTGGATGATCCTTTGTATTTCTGTGGTGTCCGTGATAACTTCCCCTTTTTCATTTCTGATTTTGTTAATTAGTGTCTTCTCTCTTTATCTTAGTGAGCCTAGCGCAGTGTCCGTGTAGGTATGCGGAGAGCTTTTGAAGTTCCAATGCTTTTCCTGCACCAGATGCAGAGCCGGTATGTTTCAGCCTTTCTGTTTACTCCTGCAGGCATCTGCCCAGATAGGTGGAGCCATAGATGGGGCCAGGGGCGGGGTGAGTTGTGACAGATGGTCCAGAGCAATGGCGTCGACCACTACCACAGCTGGTCCTGCTTCCACAACTCCCTCCACTTTGCCGTAACTAGTTGGGCTGCGAATCTCTGTCTGCAGTCCACAGTTCTCAGAACAGCAAATATTCTGTTATTTTGATTTGACACTGCTACTGTTCTGCTTCTGGCACAGGGCAGATGGAGGCTGGGCGAGCTCTGGGAGGGTAGGGAGGTGGTGGCTAGTCTCAGTGCCTAAGGCTTCTGTTTTCTGCTTGGCAGTGAGGGCTTAAACCACTGTTTTCAGCCTTGTTCCCTTAGTCTTTTCTCCGAGGTGTCTGCCATGAGCGTTGGGCTCAGCCATGTTATATGCTGTCCCCTCAGCCCTGTGGGCCATAAACGAAGCCCTAGCAGTTCGAGTTCTTCCCTCTCCCACAGTTGCCATAGCTCCGGGATGCAGCGAGCTTGGAGCACTGAGCTAGGTCTGCGTCCTGCACCCAAAGCTCCGTCTCTTTACTTCTCCCTTGCCTCGTCCCCTCGCTCGCGTAATTTGCGCAACTTTCGGTGAATTCAGTAGTGGGCCTCTTCGTCTTGTCTGTCTGCTGTGCAGGGAGTCCTTTGTGGAGTTACAGTTGTTCCATTTGTTGTAATTTCCAGGGGGGATTTACAGAGGCTCACCTCACGCTGCCATTTTGATGACGTCTCCCAACTGCCACTTGTGATGTGTTTGTGGCCACTTAGTTAAGGTTATATTCCAAGCCAAGACTGGCTGCTTCTTATTCCAAGCTTTGGTCCACATGGTGGGAGTTACAATGCAAGTTGATACCAGTCACCTCTTGTTCCAGGCTTAGGGTAGCTTAGCAAGGGGCACAGGACACACCAAGGCCACCTACTGCTTGTTTGGGGTTTGTGAACATTTTAGTAAATTTCACAGCATGAGCTGAGGCAGGCTGCTTGTGTGAAGGAGCTGCTGAGAGAGGTTTGGCTAAGCGCTCGAGTTGGGTGGGGTGGAGTCTCAGCAAATCACCAGGGCAGGGCAAACAGTGTTAACCATGTTAATGGAGAGGTCAGATTTGGCACCTACCTGCAGCATGCCAGCTGGGTGTGAAGAAGGCTCAACAAAAGAACAATGGTGGCTGCCAGCACTTTTGTCCCCAGAGCTGTCCCAATCCTTGAACCCCCTCCAGTCCTTTCTCTGAACCTAGTCAATTTAGTTCCTCCTTGTGTCTCCCTGATGTTTCTCAGGCTGCTGACCCTGTGCTGGAGCCCAGGGCAAGTGAATTTGTGAGGGACCAAGTTCTTGTGTAGACCTCTCAAGAGAATGCCTCAGTCTCCAGAAGCCATCTTATTGAGACACAATCCCGATTGTTTTCCACAGCCAGATGTTATAGGGGCTCCTCTTCCCAGCACCAGAAGCCTGGGGTAGGGATCCCAATGTGGGGCTCGGGCCCCTCACTCCTCAGGGGGTCCTCCACAGCTGATATTCCTCCCAATTCTTAATTGCCACACAGTGGGTGTGGAGCCTGCTCATTCCACATCTTTGCCCCTCCTACCTGTTTCAGCATGGCTTCTTCTTTATATCCTTAGTTATAGGACTTCTGTTCAGCTAGTCTTTAGGTGGTTCTCAATGATGGTTATTCCATAATTTAGCTGTAATTTTGATGTGGTCAAGGAGCACAGCATTTACCTATTCTGCCATATTGACTGGAGTGGGTGTTGAGAATTTTAGAATAAATTTTGTATGCAGGATCTGAGAACTCACTAGTTAACTATTGTTATAGGTTGATTTGTGTCCTCCAAAAAGATATGTTAAAGTTCTATCTCCTAGTTCCTGTGAATGTTACCTTATGTGGGAACAAGATCTTTGGAAATGTAATCAAGTTAAAATGAAGTCATTAGGGTGAGCCCTAATATAAGTGCTATCCTTATAAGAAGCGTATAGGAAACAGAAAAGCAGAGACAGAGATTGGAGTTATGTGGCCACCAGCCAAGCAATATCTGAAACTACCAGAAGCTGGAAGAGGCAAGGAAGGATCCTTTCCTAGTGCCTTCAAAGGGAGCATGGCCCTGCCAACACCTTGATTTCAGACTTCTGGCCTACAGAAGTGAGAGAAAACAAATTTATGTTGTTCCAAGCTACCCAATTGTGGCACTTTATGGCAGCCCTAGTAAACTAACGTAGCTGTTTTCTCCATGCATGCCCAGGGGAACACCCCTCACTAAGGCAATAAGATGTCCTGGTGGGGTAGAGGTGGGGGGCACCAGGACTTTGAGAAATCCCGTGGTGTCCACCCTCAGCAATCTGGGGCTGATGGTGAAACTAGGTTCTCTGTTCCCAATGAGCATGATAGGATTTTGGAAGGACAGAGGCCAGATGGTGACACTTTAGTATTAGAAGCAAAATGGGAAGCAAGGCTGGAATAGCAATCAGGGTGCCTTGACCTCAGGCATACTTGGTGATGGCTAATCAACAATGATGTGAGAAAGTTGGATAGCCAGCAAGGATGTTGCTTAACTTGTAAAAAAAATTTAAATATCAAGAAATACTAAGCAGACGGATGACATCACACTTGGTTTCCAGATCTAAGTCAGTTCACAGACCAACCATCCATTGATAAAAAGGGAAGAGGGTCCTCTCAAGGAAGAACCATGGAAGGCCACCACAAGTTTCTATTTATGTTTACTATTCCCCGTATCCTTTCCTAAATGACCTACAGCCATTTGCTAGAGTAACTGTGCATGGAGGGAATATCCACATCTCTAAGGGCTGTTAGATACAGGATTTGACCTACCTGTATCTAACAACAAGGAACTCTGACAACAAAGAATTTGACTTGCCACCAGTTAGTGTTGGAGCTTCTGGAGCACAGATGGCAAAGGAAAATTGGTCCAAGTCTGTGGACCAAATCCCTTATAATGAATCCATGGACTAACCCCATGGTAATCTCCCTAGTCCCTGACTGTTTAATTGGGATAGGTATACTAGGAAGCTGGCAGAAGCCTCACATTTGATTCCACAAATGTGCATGAAGGGTCATTATGGCAGGATGGGCCAAGTGGGAGACTCTGAAACTACCCTTCAGCTCAGTCCCAGCCAAAATAGTAAATAAGAAGTATTATTGCCTCATTCTGGGAGAAATTACAGAGATTAGTGCCACCATTAAAAACTTATAAGATGTAGGGTTGATGCTCCCCATCATATCCTCATTCAGCTCACCATTCTGGCCCTGCCAAACCAAATTCATCATGGGGAATGACTGTGGACAAGCATAAGCTTAACCAGGTGGAAACTCTGATTCCATGCCAGATGTGGTAATTTTACTAGAGTAGGTCAAATAGCCTCTGGTATTCATATGAAGCTATTGATCAAACAAATGTCTTCTTCCTCCTTCATAGGGAGGATCAAATCAGTTCATTATCACAAGATGGGAACACATTTGTTATCTTTCCCCAGGCCTATGCTAATTCTCCTGTTCTCTGTCATAGAGTAGTCAAAGGACCTCAATTATCTTGAATTCTATAGATTATCACTGATTCACTGCATTGATGACTTCATGCAGATTATACCTGCTGAGCACAAAATGGAAAACCCTGCATAATCTAGTAAGATACTTGTGAACCCAAAATGGTAGATAACTACACAAAAATCTGACACATTGGTGATGTGCCTGACACGTTGGTGATGTTTTTAGGGGTCTGGAGCTTTCCAGGACATCCTCTCTAAGGTAACAGACAAATTGTTGTATCACACACCTCTAGCCACTAAGAAAAAGGCACAGCACTTAGTGGACATCTTGGGATTTTTGAGGCAATATATAGAATATTTGGGAATACTACTCTAACTCATTTGTTCACTGACTTGAAAAGCAACAAGTTTTGAGTGTGACCCAAAGCAAAAGAGGGCTCTGCAGGACATTCTACCTCTGGTGCAAATGCCCTGGTGCTGAGATTATATGTCCCAGTGGACCAGAGGGTGCTACAATTATGTGTGGTGGAATAAAATTCAGTGTGGAGTCTTTGGCAAAACCTCTGGAGAAGAGTTGCACACCTCCTTGAGTCCTGGAACACAGTTGTGCTTTTTAAGGCTGCTTTTGGTGTGCCCCTGGACCCTAATAGAGACTGAGCCCATGCAACACCAAGTGACTATGAGACCTGAGCTTTTCATCAGAGGCCAGCTTTTTATCAGATCCACTGAATCATAGTCAAGTTGGCAGAGCCCATTGTATGGTAGAATTTGTATATTTAGGAAGAGGCCCCCACAAGACCAAAAGGCACAAATAAATCAAATGAATAGACAAACAAACTCCATGTTATTTACCACTATTGTACCAACCCCCGCCTCAATTCACATATGTGGACTCATGGGGATTCCCTACTACCAACCAACAAAGGGAGAAATAACCAGGGTCTGGATAACAAATGACCTT
Organism: Rhinolophus ferrumequinum; assembly: GCF_004115265.2. Lineage (NCBI taxonomy): Eukaryota > Metazoa > Chordata > Mammalia > Chiroptera > Rhinolophidae > Rhinolophus > Rhinolophus ferrumequinum. The sequence continues at coordinate 807,444 of NW_022680423.1, forward strand.
GAAGATCAGTGATAATGGAAAATCCTATCATTGAGCAGAGCCATTAAAAGTATAGTTGATTGTCTGCTTCTTGAAGAAGGAAATGTGGCCTGAAGTATGGATATACATGGACTCCTGGATAATGGCAAGTGGACTTGTCGCTAAGTCAGGGGCTTAGAAAGAATGATATTTAAATATCAAGGACAAGGGAGTCTTGAGAAGAGGTATATGGATGAACCTATGGTAGTGGGCACAAAGAATGTAGGTCCTTACGTGTCCCATTAATGCCACCAGAAGTATCTATGGCAGAGTTGGTTCTCACCAATCAGGTGAAAAGGATGATTCATTCTGGGTATGTCAGCCAACCTCTGTCATCAGCCACCTTTGTATGGGTGCAGAGTGACAATGGTAGCAGGAATAGAAGCTATGTGTGAACCAACAGCATGGTCTACCTCTCACCAAGATTGATCTTGCAGCCATCAGAGCTGAATATGGAAAGTGTCAGCAGTAGAGACTGACACTGAGCCCTTAATATGGCTCCATTCCTTAAGGAGACTAGTTAATGACTTGGTGGTAGGTTGATTGCATCAAACTCCTTCAACCCTGGAAGGGGTAGTAATTCATTCTTACCAGAACTGATACTATTCTAGATATAGATCTGCCTTCAATGTCCACAGAGCTTCCACTAGGACCAGCATCGAAGGGTGTACAAAATACTTGATATTCCATATGACATTGTCTCAAACCAAGAAACTCAAGTCACACAAGGAGGTGTACCAATAGGCTAAAGACAATGGGATCCATGGTCTGATCCATGGTACACAATCCATGATCATGTACCTCACCACCCTGAAGCAGCCAGCCTAAGAGAATGGTGAAATGTCCTGTTAAGCTAAGGTACCAGTTTAGGGACAATATCCTGTGGCTTGTTGTACAATCCTCTAGGATGCAGTATATGTGCTGAAATAATGAGCCATATATGATGCTGTGTCCCCAGAAGCTAGAATGCACAGAACTCAGAATTGAGTAGTAGAAGTAATATTGGTCCTCTTATCATTATTCCTAGTGACCCACTTGAGAAATGTGTACCTCCTTTCCCTGTAAACTTAGGCTGTTCCAATTTAGAGGTCCTGGTTCCTAAAGATGAATGCTTCTGCCAGAGGACAAAGTAAGGGTACAATTGAACTTCAAGTTGCAACAACTACCTAAACACTCTGAGCTCTTCATGCCAGTGGACTAGCATGTAAGAAAATAATCACTATGTTGGCAGTATTATTAATCCTGACATTAACCATGAGGAGGTAGTATTTTTGCTACACAGTGGGATCAGGGAGACATGTGTCTGGAACTCAGAAGATTCATTGGGGCATCTCTTGGTGCTTCTATGACAACCATGACTCAACAAAGGAAAGGTCTTTAGGAGCCCAGACTCCTCAAAGATGAAAGGCCTAGTCCCACAAGACACCCAAACCAGCCAAAGTACTGGCCAAGAGTGAGGGACACTAGGATGGAGGGTGGAGAAAGAAGATGGTGAATATAAATTATATCCTCAGGAGCAAACACAGCAGAGTGAACTATAGCTTCTTTCTAATGCCCCGGACTTAAGTTTCTTTAAAATTATATCTGACCACTATAACTGATTGTGTTTACAACTCCCTCTTTTGAAAAGAGGTGAAGTTCTCTGCTCACCAAAAATAGCAGGCCTTATTTTGTATTTTGAGTGCCAGATATGATGGAAAGTCAAGGTGGGTCAGGCCAGGGGTGGGCTATATTGACATCTCTTAGATACTACCACAGATGCCCATGACCCTATGCCACCAACACCAGCAGCAATCATTAATGTTAGCCTCAAATCAAGCATTTGATCAGCACATGTTTCACCCCCACTATCTACAAGGTACTAACAATACTTTGGAAATGGGGAGGAGAAAGCAGAGACACAGATTTGGACATGCTTCCTGCCAGACTTGAGGTTTCAGTGTATTTCTAGGCAACCAAAACAAAACAAGGTAACATGAATTAGTCACCGAAAGAGTGATGTGGGGATGGGTGACGTGGTCAGGAATGATTTTCCTGAGAGGTTGGTTGGGTAACTGAACACCCACAGCTTTCATCTATAAAATTCTTATTGATTATCTATGATATGTAAGACAGTGTTTAGGGCCCGTACGGGGTAGAAGGATGTGGAAGGGTGTGATGAGGGAAAAATAAAGATACTGACCTACTCCCTAGGGCCTTCTAAGCAGGGACATTCGGAATAAACTATGAATGGGGTTTAGATAGCAAATGGGTAGTAAACATTAATAAATCTAAAAGTACATGGATGGAAGAGGTCAGTGCCAACTGAAGGAGAGGGCATTCACATTGGGATATGAAAGAGAAATTTCCTTTAAAAGATGACAATGTGTGGAAGAGAGACAGGGAGGAAGGCAGTCCAGGCAAAGGCTGGAAAGTACAGTGTAGGTTTGGAAAATCGTAGGCAACCCTCTCAATCCTTCATCATACCATCATCATGTCTTCCATGGGTCAGGAGCTCTGCCAGTGTTCAAGATTAGTATTGGCTAGGATTGTGTTCACTGGTAGATCACAGAAAAGTAACCAGAGAGGGTTAGCCTAAGGAGAGGAGTGTGTTTTATTTGTTTTTTTCCACATCAACAGAATCCAGAGTCTAGGCCAAGAGGTCCCTTGATGTTAGCGATGTCTCCGCTTCCTTCTGTCTCTCCATCCCCTCTGCCTTTAGCTTGTGGCTTATTGTTCATGGTCATAAATGACTGCTTCATCTCTGGCTTCGTATCACAGTAAGGAAAATGGAAGTATTCATGGTTATCTTAGGAGACAAAGCTTTCCTAGGACCCCTCAGTCTGCACCCCTCTGGCCAGAACTGGTCACATGGCCACCATGGGCCATAGGAAGCTGAAGAGGCAGCTGGGCATATTATCCCCTTAAACAAGACTGGAGTTATATTAATGGGAAGAATAGGGAATAAATGGTGGGAAGGCAATACACAGTCTTCCCTGTGGGGCTGCAGGGCATCCTGTGGGGCATCTGCTCTCCAAGAGCTGACGGTCTAGTAGATGAATGTGCCAGTTGGTAATTTCTGTGGCAGAGTTAAACACAGGGTGCTTGAGCATTAGGAGGGACATCTACCCTCACCTAGGGAAGGGGTGGCAGGAAACAGCATCCCAGAGGTCCCTGAGACCTGAAGAAGTAAGAGTTAGCCAAGCAGAGGAGGAGAAGGAGGGTGGCTGGGTCCTTGGGTGGGGGACAAAGATGTGCCAAGGCCTGAGGTGAGTAGCAGTGTGGTATGTTTGCAGGATCAGAGGGGCACAAGAAGGCAAGGCAGTGCCAGACCAAGAATTGAGGATGGAAAATAAAGGGAGTGAGACAGAGCCTAAAGGAGCTTTTATGTCCTATTATTCAGGCTTTGGGACTTTATCCTTCAGACAGAGGAGAGTTGCTGAAGGGTTTAGTCAGGGAGTGACATGTCAAGTATGTGCTTTAGAGTTCAGCGGAGATATAAATTTGGAGTTGCCATCATATGCATTTCATTTAAAGCCATGTATCTGGATGAGATTTCCAAGAGGCTGTGTATACAGGGAAAAATAGAAGAGGTACACAGGCTGAGTGCTGGGTACTTCCAATATCAAGAAGTTGGTGAGATGAAGGGGAGATAGCAAAAGAGACAGGAGAGCCAGTCATAAAGGAGGAAACCCAGGAGCATGTGGAGTCCTGGACTCTTGTGAATAAAGTATTTCAATAAGAAGGGAGGGATCGATACTGCCAAATGCTGAGGATGAGTCAAGTAAGATGGGCACTGAGAGCTCACTGTTGAATTTAGCACTAAGGAAGTGGGATGACTTTGATAAGGACACCTGGGTGGAGTTGACACATGGAAATGAGGCACTAACTGAAAAGAAAATGGTGGAAAGGAACAGGAGGGAGTGAGGGTGAACAACTCTTTGAAGGAGTGTTGCTGTAAGCTAGAGCAGGAAGTGGGGCACAGCATTCTTTTCTTTTTTAACATAGGAGGAATAACGTTAGGTTTGCATGCTGATAGGAGAAGGCCAGGAGAGAATGAAAAACTAGTGAAGCAAGATAGAGCAGGGAGAGTGCTCAAGTGATGTCCTTGAGTAGGTGAGAGGGGTGGAACGTGGTGCACAGGTTGGGTGGAGGCTGGCCTTGACCAGGAACATGGACAGTGCATTATAGCACAGGAGAGAGGTAGAGAATTTAAAAACAGATGTGGTGGGAGGGCAGCTGTGGAGATGGGAGTCTGTGGAGAATCTCTTCAATTCTTCCCACTTTTTCAATGAATAGATAGTAAGGTTATTGGTGGAGATGAGGATGCAGGGGAGGTGTTGGGGGTTTAAGGAAAGAGGGGAAGGTATGAAATACTCATCTGGGAGAGAGAGAATGAATGGACCAGAGAAATGATGTATAATGCCAGCCAGCGACCAACACCCACTTGAGTTTTGGGATCATAAATTTAAAGTGAGACCGTCAGCATAATCTATATGTCCCTCTCCAGCTACTCTTTGCTTGCAAAGGTGCAGGCATTGGGTAGGAGGAAAGTTGGAGGTTTTACTAAGCGACCAGGAAGTGAGAGAGAGGTGGGGGAGTTGAGCGCATTTGCAAAGATTATAATTATGATGATTGATCAGGAAACTGAAGCTGGGTTAGAAGGTATGCTGGGATATGAGGAAGGGAAGTGAAGAGGTGGTAAGAGCAACAAAATTGTAGGTCCCAATGGGACCGGAAGGTGAAACCTAAGGGAGTGGACTGAAGAGACCGGTTGTGGGGCTGGAGAGTAGATGTCTTGAGATGAGATTGTGGAAAGATGGGAATTGCTGATAATGATAGAGGCCAAGCTACAACCATGGGGAGTTGCTGGGGGGATAATTGAATATCAGCTCATGGGAGGAGAGGAAATCAAAATGCTGAGGGGCCAGGCTGCTAGAAGAATCCCCACTAAGTACCCTAGGGTAGATTGGAGAGAATAACCATGACTGAGAAAGCAAAATGTTTAAGAAAGGAGGGGAGGACCAGCGGTCCATAGATGACTACAGCAAACAGGGGTAGTGGGTGGTTGAGTTTTGAGTCCAGATTCAAATCTGAATGTTTTTCGGGAAGAAGGATGGATATTATTAGCAGGAAGCTGAGTGGTGAGGAGGAAGGAGGACCCTACTCCACCTCCAGTCCCAGGGACGGAGAGAAAACAGCCTCTTCCATGTGAGGACTGTGGGAGGGTGCTGGGGAGAGTGGGGGTTTAATCAGAAGAAGAGGGAGAAGGGAACGGTCAGAGAAGAGTCAGAGGAAGGCTGACGGGTAGAGGGACAGAGGGAGGGAGGCTACTGATGACTGAGGCAGAGGCATGTACCCCACCTGGCGTGCAGGTGTCCCAGGGAAGGAGTGACCTGGGCCTTCTGGCTGCCCCATTTTCTCCAACCCACTGTGAATCTGCTCATAGCAGCTCCCTAGCCAAGTGTCGCCCACAGCCCTGTGTCTGAGGAACCTCAGAGACAATCATCTTGGAGTCGCTGAGGTGTTTAAACTGCAGCAGGATCAGAGTTTGTTAATATCTCAATAATACAGCCCTAGGGATGAGCCATTCATTCATGAAGCCACCAAGACCACTTCTTTTGCAATACATTCCTTCTCTACAAGGGACGCCAAATGCCTACATGATGGAAATTAAAGAGGAAAAGTGTTGAGGTGGGGGTAGAGGTATTAAAAGAAAAACTAATCATCAAGCCTTATTTTTAGCCCTACTGAAGTGGAAAATATGTGCTCCAATTATGAAAATCCAACTACGAAGGCAACCCCACCCTCAGGGAGAGGCCAGCATCCTGGCTGTAGAAGCCTGTCATTCACTGTTTTTGATTTACTGCAGAGCAAAGAAGAGACACTCACATGATACATAGCTTGTGTATTCTTCTATCGATTTCCAAGGCTTCGTTTTCTAAACTTCCCATCCATCAGCAGCATCTGTGCCTGCTGGCCCCCAGAGATGACAAAGGGGATGAACCACCCTGTCCTGCAAAACGTGGCAAGTTTTATGAGCCCAGAAGATTAGAAACGGGCTTGATTCATGCTTTCTTCTGCCAACAGGCGAGGTCGCCTCGCCATGAAGTTGAAATGAGGCACAGGGGAGAGTGTGGCTGCTGGGAAAGAGCACGAGCACCCCTAAAGCCCAAACAAATAGGGCCAAGGAAGAGCGAGGTAGTATTGTTAGGGAGGATGGGTGTACTAGGTACTTGTCGTGCTCCACAGAGGCTGTCCTGGATGTTGCTACTATAAACACTTTGGAGCTGAATAACCCGCATGAATACTGCCTACATTTACCATAGCTTCTACCCCACCTCAAAAGGGTGTGGATGGTGCCACCATTGCCAGTCTGTGGACCCCAAGAAAAGAGAACAGCTCCCCACTGTTTGCTGAAAGAGGTTATCATGCCCCCACCGGAAAACACATTGTTCTGTGCATATAAGGAAACTGGGTACCCACGCACCACTTTAATTCCTTTTTTTCTGCCAATTTTCTCGGAATGGAAAAGGCAAGAATCTGTGATTGTACATCCACCCCCAACTGTCCCCTACTCCATTTATAAAAACAGATTTTTTTTTTAGTTTCACAAGGCAGATCTCAATACCTGGGGGGCTGGGATGGAGGAAAATAGAAAAGCTCTTCACTGTATCCCCTTTGAGGCTGGAGCACAAAGTGGGGAAGGCAGGGCTGAGGACTGCCAGATACTTGGGGGAATGGAGGCAGATACAGAAAGCCTATACTCTGTTCTTAAGGGTACCCTGTCTTCGTGGGGCACTTTGTGGGGAATCTTTGACTGAACTGAGACTCTCATCAAACTCAAAGTATCTCATAGCAGGAAGGGAGACAGAACAAGGGAGCAAAATGCCAGGAGCCTGGGGCCTGTTCTTCTCTGTGGACTTTGGCCAACCTCCCTGTCTCTATTTGCTTTAGTTTCCCTCAGAGAAATAATCTTATCCAGTTCCTCTACCTCTCTCAGGTATAAGGAGGCACATAGTCTCAGAAGTGACAATATTACAAATAAAGGAATTATCGATGTGATTGATGGTTTCAATGGAGCCTTGGGGTCTCTGCTATTTAGAGGATGGATCAATAGTAATAACAACATTAAGTAGGGAATAACTCAGGAGAGAGTCTATAAAGTACCCCAGGGCAGCAGGGCCAGATAATGCAGAAGCAGAAAAAGCCTTCCTATGCTGCCCACATCGGCTCAGCCACCAGCCTTGCTCTGGTAAGTGGCTTGTTCTGCTGTATGCCTTGCCTGTCCAGGGGCCACTGCTGCTCCATATGGCACTGCAATGCGAACCTGGCTGCACTGGGAGCAAGGATAGAAAATGAGTAAACACGGTAAGTTAAAGAAGCACCAGATGTGGCCAAATGAAATACCATCCATGAGCCCTCTGGCCATTCATCCAACCATGTGTGACAGAGCCCAGGAGGGGTGGGGGAGAAATTGGCCACAGCATAGAATGAACCAGCATGGCAGCTTCCAGTAGAGAGCAGATGTGCTGGAAAGGTCATGGGATGTGGAATTTCAGGACCTGGTTTAAAGTTGTGGCTCTGGAACATCCTACCTGGTGATAGGCTAATTACATGTTCTCTCCAAGCCTTGTCTTCAAAATGAAGACAACTATAGCTAACTTGTTGCTCCAAGATATCACCTGAGCAAAGACTGGGGAAGCTTTCTGAAAAATATTCAGAGTTTTCTTTTTCTTTTTTAATTAACATTTATTGGGCTGACAATTGTTTATCAGACAGTTACCCACAGCAGTATTCAGGAATGCCTCCTTTCTTAGATACTTTTGCCACACTCTAGTTACCACAGCACCAGCATTCCTGCATTCATCCTTAGTGAGGCAGAAATGCATCTAGAGGCTGGGTTCTCAGAGAGATGGAATTGCCCACTCCATCACCATCCCCACCCTGACTTCTGCACAGTGATTGTAACATTTTTTAATACTTATTGTGTTGTTTGCCTCGAATTTTCCAGCTGAGTTGTAAGCCTTTGTGTCACTGGTGGTCAGCACAATCCTGACACACACCGGTGCTCAGTGAGTGAGTGAATCCAATGGGTAAAGCTATACCTCCCTAGGTACTAACTGCTCAGTACTGATTTGTCTGTCAAAGGCTTTTCCTTCAGGTCACAGGAGCTGATGTAACAGAGTGGCACAAAGTGCCTCAGGTGAGATGAGGGAAAACTTAAAGGGGTCAAAAAGCCTAGGAAGAAATCAATCTCATGGGACTGAAGCCAAATTCAAGGTGCTTGAAGAATGTTTCTGGAAGAGCCAGCCCACGGTGGGGTCCTAATCACAAACTATCAAACTCCAGGCCATTAACCTGACCCTCAGCATGTGAAAAGAATCAATAATGCTAAGGGCCTTATTGATAAACTCCCCTTCCACGTACAAAAATCGCAGAAATCAATGGGTCATGTCTCTTGTGAGTAGATTCCACAGAGGAGCTGAGATGAATGTGGACCTGGGTCATGGCAGAATCTACCCTTTATTATGCCATCAAACAGAGTGTTTTCACGCACAGTACTTGAGTTATTTCTAGAATAGAACATGGCGCTATATGAAAACATGCACACAAACACTCCCATGTGTACAAATACATAAATATGCATAGATCAATGCATTTCTGTGCACAGAAATGCACAGGCACACGCCTGATATATTTCAATAGTAATTCATACAGTGAAACTTCTGGGCTCTTGGACCAGCAAGGAATTTCAATCCTAGTAATAGATTACTGTCCGTGACCTGACCAGAAGTCTGGGCTCTTACAATGACTTAAAAATCATAGAATTGTAGTTTAAAGGGGACTTAAAATCAGCTATTTCAAACCCCAACCCATAGCATAAAATCCTCTCTAACATTCCTGATGTGTTGATTTATAGCCTCGGCTTAACCCCTACTACCCTCTTCTTAACCCTGTTACCCTACTTAGAACCCCATCTAATTGTTGTTATTGATAAGAAGAACTATAATTTATTGAATACTAACTCTGTGCCTGGTACTATGCTAAGCTCTTTAGGTAGACTATCTCAGATGATCCAGTGCAATAGACATTTTTTATCTCCATTTAATGGAAACTTAAACTGAGTCTCAGGAAAACTGGTCCACAATGAGGCATCTAGCATGTGGCAGAACTGGGATTTGAACCTGGGACTGTCTGACTCCATAGGCTTGGCACTAAGTCATATTAATTTGCTGTAAGTTATATTGTATAGGAAATTGTTCCTCAGAATAAACCAAACTCTGCTTTTCTGTACCTTCCATTGACTTATCCCAGATCCAAGTTCTAGAGTTTGCAGAGGATTGCTTCCTCCTGTCCCCCTGGGCCTTCCTTTCTCCTCCCCATATTTGTGCCTCTCTTTTGATACCCTATGGATGACCTTTTCCAAATATAACCCCCCCCCAAAAAAAAAGAATTCTGCTCTCAGTGGTACACTAGCTGTATATTTAAACTGCAACTAGCGATATGCCAGGGGTCACTTTGGAAGAAGTAGAGGGCAAGGGGCAATTCTAATCCAGGACATAAGGGTCAAGTTGAGGGAGAAAAGCCAAAATCAGTAAACATCACACCTGTCCAGGAGGCAAAAGTACCAGGTCATGGCATCAGGTCTCAAAACATTAGTAGCTTAGAGGAGTGTATACCAAAGTTGGACTTTGAGACATGTATCAAGCTTAGGAATATGCAAACACAAAGGAGGCATTTCAGGCATTGCCCAAATAAATACCAGAAGATTGAATCCTGCTGGTCTGGGGCTCCTTTCAAAGGTACAGATACTCAATATTTTTGAGGGCATATCTGGCTGTCTTAAAGGTATCACCAGGCTTGTTCTACCTGGCCTCTGGCCCACTTTAGATCTACTTGTTGTGAATCTTCTTGATGATATTATTTATCTCTTGTTTCTCCATTTTATCCATAAGGATAAAAACTGTAGTCAAATAACTTTCTGAAATTGAAGTGCAGTGTATGTAAGGAATTCCCTTTGCATGAGTTAGGATATTTTCTCCCTGCAGGTCACAGAAACCCTAAATTAAACTGGTTTAAAAAATAAGACAACGAATGATCTCACATGATAAGAATTCCAGAGATATATGCACCTTCAGAGTTGGTTGATTTAATGGCTCCACAATGTCTGTAGAGGCTCAGATTCTATCCATCTTGTCTACCTTCCACAGTATTCGCCTCTTATATCCGGTTGCCTTCATACTCAAAATGTGGCTGCCAGAGTAATTGGGGAAATACACAAATTCTCTTCGACTTTCCTCAGACTGAACCAGTCATCTTGGGGTGGAATGCATATTGGGAAATGTTCACTACATTTCTGATCCTCTAGTCCAGTCATGCTCTCAATAAGTAAATGAGGTCATTTTGGTTAGTCTCATGCTTAGTGAACCCAAGCTGGACGCTGGTGTTCACCATTTCCCTAAGTGTCCACAAAACATCTATTTAATAATCAATGCTAGAACTTTACCAAGGATGACAACTTCTGGGATCTAATTTTTCCCCCATTTTTGAAGTTGGAGATACCATTTGCCTCTTCTATCTCCCAGGATTCTTCAAAGCAATGGTTTGCAAATGTAAATGTGCAGGAGGATATCTATAGAGCTTGTTTAAAATCTTTAGATCAAAATGGCAGCATGGGGTGAGCCTCTGGAAATCTCCCCTGGAATTTATAACAAATTCAAAAACTATAACTCCACAAAGGATTCCCTGCACAGCAGACAGGCAAGACGAAGAGGTACACTACTGAACTCTCCTAAAGGTGGGCAAAATGCGAGACCAGGGGAGGAGGGAAAGGAGAAGCACGGAGACAGAGCCACGTTGGCACAGGACGCAGACCTAGCTCAGTGCTCCGAGTTCGCTACATCCTGGAACTACTGCAGAAGTGGAAGAGGAAAGAACTCGGACTGATAGGGCTACGCTTAAGGCCCTCAGGACTGAGAGTACAGCATATAACATGGCTAAACCCAACACTCACAGCAGAGACCTCGGAGCAAAGACTGAGGGAAGAAGGCTGAAAAGGGAGGTTTAAGCCCTCACTGATGCAGAGAATGGAAGTCTTAGGCACTGAGACTAGACGCCCCCTCCATACCCTCCCAGAGCTCGCCCCGCCCCCACCTGCCCAGTGCTAGAAGTGGAACAGTAGCAGTGTCAGATCAAAAGAACAGAATATTTGCTGTTCTGAGAACTGTGGACCACAGACACAGACTCACAGCCCAACTACTTCCGGCAAAGGGGAGGGAGCTGTGGAAGCAGGACCAGCTGTAGTGGTGGTCACCGCCATTGCACTGGGCCACATCTCACAACTCGACTGCCCCTGGCTCCACCTATCTGGGCGGATCCCTGCAGGAGTAAACAAAACTGCTGAAACATATGGGCTCTGAATATGGTGCAGGAAGAGCTTTGGAACTTCAAAAGCTCTCCACATCCCCACACAATGTGCCCTGTGACCCAAGCAAACTATTAACAGAGGAGAAGCCCGTCTCCCAGGGAATTCCCCCATTGTGTGAGAAGCTGGAATAGTGCAGAGAAAACATAACACTACCATGTGACTGAAATAAAAAGCTGCAGTCGGAGAGAAAATAAAACATTCTACCAACCAGTACTGGAAAACAAAAGAAAGACCTCTTCCTATCAACCTGTTACAGAGGCCACTCCTGTAGATGTCTAGGAAGAGAAATAATAAATGAGTAATTGCCATGAATAACCAAGGCAACAAGACAGCTCAGAAAGAAAGTGAAAAGTCTCCAGAAAAGGAACTTAAAGATATGGAAATATGTGACTTAAACGACAGAAAATTCAAGACTGAAATTTTCAAGTCTTGTAAAGACAGAAAATTCAAGTTCTGAAAAATTGCAATGAGATGCAAAAAAACACAGAAAGGCAGTTTAATGAACTCAGAAACACAATCAAAGAACAACATGAGCATTTTACAAAAGAGATTGAAATTTTAAAAAAGAACCAAATAGAATTTCTGGAGATTAAGAACTCAATAGAAGAAATTAAGAATGAAATAACCAGCTTAGGTAGTAGAGTTGACCACATGGAGGAAAGAATCAGTGACATCGAAGACAGAAACCTGGAAATTACAAACACGGAAGAAGAAAGAGACTTGAGACTTAAAAGAAATGAAAGAACTCTACAAGAATTTTCTGACTCCATCAGAAAGAGCAATATAAGAATAATGGGCATACCAGAAGGAGAAGATAGAGAGAAGGGAACAGAGAATATATTCAAACAAATTGTTGATGAGAACTTCCCAAACTTGTGGACAGAACTGGATCCTTGAATCCAAGAAGCAAATAGAACACCTAATTACCTCAATCCCAACAGGCCTTCTCCAAGGCACATTGTATTGAAGCTGTCTAAAATCAACGACAAAGAAAGAATCCTCAAGGCAGCCAGGGAAAAGAAGACGGTAACCTACAAAGGAAAGCCCATTAGATTATCATCAGATTTTTCAGCAGAAACTCTACAAGCCAGGAGGGAGTGGAACCCAATATTCAAACTACTGAAAGAGAGAAATTATGAGCCAAGAATAATGTATCCAGCAAAGATATCCTTTAGAGATGAAGGAGGAATAAAGACCTTTACAGACATACAGAAGCTGAGGGAATTTTCTAATACATGACTTGCACTACAAGAAATACTAAAGGAGGCTATTCGACCACCATCAACAGGGACAATTTGTGGCAACCAAAACATAAAAAGGGGGAGAGTAAAGGCCTGAACTGGAATATGGGAATGGAGAAAGTAAGTGTGCTGAAGAAAATGGAATACTCTAAATATCAAACTTTCTTTTACATAAACTTAAGGGTAACCACTCAAGAAAAATACAGAACTGAAATACATACTGTAATAAAACAAGAAACAGAGGGAAACATTATAGAATACCACCATACAGAAATAATAGACAACAACAAAAAGGCAAAGAAACAATGGAAACACAGCCTTACCAGAAAACTAAAGATAGAATGAAAGGAAATCCTCACATATCAATAATCACCCTAAATGTAAATGGACTGAACTCACCAATAAAAAGGCACAGAGTAGCAGATTGGATCAAAAAACTAAACCCAACAATATGCCGTCTCCAAGAGACACATCTCAGCTACAAGGACAAGCTTGCATAGACTCAAAGTGAAAGGGTGGAAATTGACACTCCAAGCAAATGGTACCCAGAGAAAATCAGGTGTAGCCATAATGATATCAGATGAAACAGACTTCAGGGTGATAAACATAACAAGAGACAAAGATGAACATTACATAATGGTAAACGGGACTATACAACAAGAAGACATAACAGTCATCAATATTTATGCCCCCAATCAGGGAGCACTGAAATATACCAAGCAACTACTAACTGAACTAAAGGGAGAAATTGACCACAACACAATTATACTAGGGCACTTAAATACATCATGACAGCTATGGATAGATCATCCAAACAGAAAATAAATAATGAAATAGCAGCCCTAAATGACACATTACATGAAATGGACATAATTGACATTTATAGAGCACTCCACCCTAAAACATTAGACTGTGCATTATTTTCTAGTGTACATGGAACATTCTCAAGGATAGACCATATATTGGAACATAAAATCAGCCTCAGCAAATTTAAGAAGATGGAAATTATACCAAGCACATTCTCTGATCACAAGGCTTTGAAATTGGATATCAACTGCAAAAAGAAAGCAGGAAAAACACAAACACATAGAGATTAAACAACATACTTTTAAAGAATGACTGGCTCAAAGAAGAAATTAGAGGAGAGATCAAAAGATACATAGAAACAAATGACAATGAAAATACATCCTACCAAAATTTTTGGGATGCAGCAAAAGCAGTTTTAAGAAGGAAATTTATATCATTACAGGCCTATCTCAAGAAACAAGAAGAATCCCAAATAAATAACCTCATGTTACACCTTAAAGAACTAGAAAAAGAAGAACAAGTGAAAGCCAAGGTCAGCAGAAGAAAGGAAATAACAAAAATCAGAGCAGAACTAAAAGAAATAGAGAACAAAAAGACAATAGAAAAAATTAATGTGACAAAGAGCTGGTTTTTTGAAAAGATTAACAAAATTGACAAACCGTTGGCTAGGCTCACTAAGATAAAAAGAGAGAAGACACTAATTAACAAAATCAGAAATGAAAAAGGGGAAGTTATCACGGACACCACAGAAATACAAAGGATCATTCAAGAATACTATGAAGGACTGCATGCCACCAAATTCAATAACCTAGAAGAAATGGACAAGTTCTTAGAAACATAGAGCCTTCCTAGGCTGAACCATGAATAACTGGAAAATCTAAACAGACCGATCACCAGTAACACAATTGAATCAGTCTTCCAAAACCTTCCCAAAAGCAAAAGCCCAGAACCAGATGGCTTCACTAGTGAATTCTGCCAAACCTTCAAAGAGGATCTAATACCAATCCTGCTCAAACTCTTCCAAAAAATTGAAGAAGAGACATTACTCCCTAACTCATTTTATGAGGCCAACATTACCCTGATACCAAAACCTGGTAAGGACAACACAAAAAAAGAAAACTACAGACCAATATCTCTGATGAATACAGATGCAAAAATCCTAAACAAAATTCTACCAAATCGAATACAACAATCCATTAAAAAGATCATTCGTCACGACCAAGTGAGGTTCATCCCTGGGGCACAAGGATGGTACAACATTCGCAAATCCATCAATGTGATACATCACATAAACAAAATAAAAGACAAAAATCATATGATTCTATCAATTGATGCAGAAAAAGCACTTGATAACATAAACATCCACTCATGATTAAAACACTTAATTAAATAGGTATAGAAGGAAAATACCTTAACATAATAAAGGCCATATATGACAAACCCTCAGCTAATCTCATAATTAATGGCGAAAAACTGGAGACCTTTGTTCTACATTCAGCGACACGACAGGGCTGTCCCCTATCACCTCTGCTTTTCTACATAGTGTTGAAAGTCCTTGCCAGAGCAATCAGGCAAGAGAAAGAAATAAAAGGCATCCACATTGGGAATGAAGAAGTTAAACTGTCACTCTTTGCAGATGACATGATGCTATATATAGAAAACCCTAAGACTCCATCAAAAAGCTATTAGAAACAATCAACGAATACAGTAAAGTTGCTGGCTACAAAATCAATGTACAAAAGTCCATTGCATTCCTATATGCTAACAATGAAATCTCAGAAAAATAAATACAAAAAACAATTCCTTTTGCAATTGCAGCAAAAAGAATAAAATACCTAGGAATAAACTTAACCAAGGATGTGAAGGACCTATCTGCTGAAAACTATAAGACATTTTTGAAAGAAATTGAAGAAGACACAAAGAAATGGAAAGATATTCCGTGCTCATGGATTGGAAGAATCAACACAGTTAAAATTGCTATATTACCCAAAGCAATGTACAGTTTTAATGCAATCCCCATCAAAATCCCAATGGCATTTTTTAAAGAAATAGTACAAAAAAATCATCAGATTTGTTTGGAACCACAAAAGACCTCGAATAGCCAAAGCAATTTTAAGAAAAAAGAACAATACTGGAGGTATCACACTCCCTGACTTTAGCTTGTACTACAGGGCTACAATAATCGAAACAGCATGGTATTGGCAGAAAAACAGACACATAGACCAATGGAATAGAATTGAGAACCCAGAAAAAAAGCCACATAAATATGGACAGATAATTTTTAACAAAGAAGCTAAAAACATATAATGGAGGAAAGACAGCCTCTTCAATAAATGGTGCTGGCAGAATTGGATAGCCACGTGCAAAAGAATGAAACTGGACTGCTATCTGTCACCATGTACCAAAATTAATTCAAAATGTATCAAAGACTTAAGCATAAGACCTGACACAATAAACTGCATGGAAGAAAACATAGGTACTAAACTTATGGACCTTGCGTTCAAAAGAGCATTTTATGAATTTGACTCTAAAGGCAAGGGAAGTAAAAGCTAAAGTAAATGAATAGGACTATATGAAACTTAAAAGCTGCTACACAGCAAAAGAAACCATCAACAAAATAAAGAGGCAACCAACTGAGTGGGAGAAGATTTTTGCAAAAGCAAAGATCTTATTTTTGCCTGTGATACGGGGCTAATATCCAAAATATACAAGGAACTCATGCAACTCAACAACAACAACAAAAAAAAAAAAAACCCAATTGAACAATGGGCAGACGACCTGAGGAGACATTTCTGCAAAGAGGACATACAAATGGCAAATAGACATATGAAAAAATGCTCAACATCACTAATCATCAGAGAAATGCAAATAAAAACCACAATGAGATATCACCTCACCCCAGTCAGAATGGCTATCGTCAACAAGACAAATAGTAACAAGTGTTGGAGAGGCTATGGAGAAAAAGGAACTCTCATACACTGTTGGTGGGAATGCAGACTGGTGCAGCCGTTATGGAAGGCAGTGTGGAGGTTCCTCAAAAAATTACGAATAGAATTACCATATGACCCAGCAATCCCTCTCCTGGGTATCTACCCAAAAAATCTGAAAACATTTATACATAAAGACACGTCTGCTCCAATGTTCATTGCAGCTTTGTTTACGGTGGCCAAGACATGGAAACAACCAAAATGTCCTTTGATAAATGAATGGATAAAGAAGTTGTGGTATATATACATAATGGAATACTATTCGGCAGTAAGAATAGATGATATAGGAACATTTGTGACAACATGGATGGATCTTGAGAGTATAATGCTAAGCGAAATAAGTCAGACAGAAAAAGGAGAGAACCATATGATTTCACTAATATGTGGTATATAAACCTAAAAAAGAACAAGACAAACAAATGAGAAACAAAAACTCATAGACACAGACAATAGTTTAGTGGCTACCAGAGTGTAATGGGGCTGGGGGGTGGGAGATGAGGGTAAAGGGGACCAAATATATGGTGATGAAAGGAGAACTGACTCTGGGTGGTGAACACTCAGCAGGATTTATAGATGATGTAATGCAGAATTGTACACCTGAAATCTATGTAATTTCACTAACAATTGTCACCCCAATAAATTAAAAAAAAAAAAAATATATATATATATATATATATATATATATATATATATTATATGGCTCTCATATATATATATATATATATATATATATATATATATATATATGAGAGCCATATAAATCTCCATCCATCTATCTATCTATCATCTTTGTATCATCCATGTATCTATTATCTACCTACCATATTTCCCGCAAAATAAGACCTGGCTGGACAATCAGCTCTAATTTGTCTTTTATTCCAAAAATTAATATAAGACCCGGTATTATATTATATTATATATATTATATTATACCAGGTCTTATAGTCTTATAGTAAAATAGAACCTGGTCTTATATTAATTTTTGCTCCAAAAGACACATTAGAGCTGATTGTCCATCTAGGTCTTATTTTCGGGGAAATACCGTACCTACCCACCCATCTATCTAAACACTAAACTTACAATAGTGATTTCCTTCAAGAAGGGGAGTAGGATTGGAGAGAAGGAGGAGTAGAGAGAGATAATGAAGACTTTTGTTTCACTTATGTTCTTTGAATTTTTATAAGAATGTATTCATGTATTACTTATAAAATTAAAAATTAAATACATTCCCAAACAAAGCTACAGAGAATGATCTACTAACAAAATATAAGCCAATTCATTCCTAAATCCAGTCCTGGCTTATTTGGGTTTTTGCTCTGCCTGGACATTGACCTTGCTCTGAAATGGCCTGTGTGGTTTGCTGCTCCCTCAGTACCCCCCTTCTCCCTCTGCAGCTGAAAGCTCTTGATTTTACCTGCAGGCTTAGCATTCACCCCACCAGCCTTACCCCAGGCTCTGGAAGCCAGCAGGGAGAATGTAGGTATCTTAGGTCCCTTAGTTCTGTCCTAGAATCTTAGTCCTACAGGTAGGGTCCCTGGTCCACTCCTTATTTTAGACCCTGTGTCTCTCTACCTGGATCTCCCCCAGGTACCTCTCCTGATATCTCCTTTCCCACACAACTTTTGCCACCCAGTCCAGGCCCTGCTCTTGTCGCTATATCCCCCAATGGTCCCACTGGTACAATAGCCCTGACTGGTGGCTCCATCCCAGCAGCAGTGGAAAGGGGATATGAGTTCTGCTGTCTAGCATGCTAGGTGTGGTCTGGAAAACCACCATGCTTGGCTCCTCACCTTGGAGTAAGTAGCCTGAATGAAATTTTCAAAGACCTACACGGGCTTGGAAGCCCTAAACTGACAGGTGGCTTGGGTGTTGCTTTTAGTGTCCTATGAGAGATGTCCTGGGAGAAGAGCCAGTGAGCAACCCAGAGGTGGGGAGGGGGTATCAGCACGGGCCCCTCACTGGGCATCACCACCCACAACCTCTCTGCTCAGAGCACTCCAACCATCTGGCTTTTTGTTTTGGTTTTTGTTTGTTTGTTTTTGTTTTGTTTTCTAAATCTGCAGCACAAGGCACTCTGGGAGGATCTCAGGAGTGAGGCTCTCAGCATTGTTGTGGGTGACTATAGGGAGCTGTGTAAACTCCTTCTCAGAAAACTCTAGAAGGAGGACAGCCAACTAGTTCTCCCTAACTAGCTAGTCCCACAACTAGCTTTTCAGACTATTTTATCTGCTTGGGCCTGGAGGCAGGAGAATGGACTAATGACCCCTGACAATGAACCCATGCCAGGACCCAATCAGACATTGGAACAAAGAGTTGTGGTTGTAACAAGCCTGCTGTTTCCTAGAATTTGCTTGTCCTTACCTAGCTAGAAACACTCAGCTTATATTGACCTCAGGCTGATATACCACATCTCTCAGGCTACTGTGATATCCACCTGCTCTTCCATGAAGTTAGGCAGGCCTACCATGCTAACAGCTTGTTTCAATACCAATAGAGATGGTCTCCCACAAATAATTATGACGGGTTTTCTTCTCCACCATTATCAAGGTAGAGTGTGCCTAGAATTCAAACAGACCCCCCGCCCCCTGACACTCAGCAATAACCCTCTATTTCTTGACTTCTCCAAATCCTCTGGTTGTAATGATGACCTCATCCAGAGTCCAGATAATCTATTAATAAATAACCATTCCTGAGATCACAAGTCCAACTAACAGAAGCATGGTGGTGGGTATGGCAATGAGACAGACTTTCGCATATCTTGCTCTCTCAGAAGATGAGGGTACAAGACTGCAGCAGCCCAGAGCTCTTCTGAAGGGACCAGGACTCTCATTTTGGCAAGAAAAAAGGCCCAAACACACAAAGGCCCAACAGGGATGACAACAAAGCTACTCTGAGACCCAAGATATTGCTTGGGTTAGCATCAGCTGCCAATATCTTTTGCATAAGTACTGTAAGGTCACGGTTAGGTCAATGTTTGGTTGAAGCCACTGCTTGGGTGGTGGAAGAAACAGTAAAACTGATATGAGTTAAGAGCTAAGGGTTATTTTTAATTATTTCTTTTATTTTTAATTTGGACTTCTTCCTTTTTCTTGGTGGAGAAAAATTAGTTTTTCCATGGGTAGACCAAGAAAATGAAAAGAGGAGAATTGGTGGAGGAGGACAAATGTGAATATGTCTTAATTCATTCCTACCATGGCCAAGTCCCTAAAATCCTGCCTGGAGGCAGGGCATAGTCAAAATGACCTTCTGGCACATTTCCTGGGGCTGGAGGAATCCTACCTAGAGGATTCTAAGAGGCAAGAACGATGCCTCTGAGGTTTGAGAGGAGATCTGTAGTCGTGCTAACCACTCCCATATGAGTACATGGTCCCAGTTTATGAGAATCCAAATCTGAGGTTCAGGGAGACACGCAAATCCAGGTACCAGATGTCTCTAGGAAAACCAACATGGCAAGTCATGTTCTTGGTGTAAGGGTAGCCCAAATCCCCCATGATCCTCTTTTGTGGAAGGAAGGACCAGTAGGGGGAAGGAGCTACTTAGAGATCCAAGCACATCAAGAGTGAAGAGCCATGAAGATGGAGGAGAGAAAGGAAACAACCCAGTCAGAGTGAACCTAACGAACATTTCCACAAAGGTCAAGGATGGAGAACATCATGTTGGCCCAGAAAATAAATCTAACAACCAGACAAATGTAAGATGGGTTTGAGTGTCTTGAAGGGCAGAACAATTTTATAAAATATTTTTCCTGAGAATCAGATCCCTTTATATTCATGTCATAGATACATTGGGTGATCCTCATTCCCCACTATTCTAATCCAGGCTCTCAGATACCCATTCCAGCCACCTCCTCCTCTCTGGCCAAACAGAAAGTAAACACTCATGGTGCCCTAATGTGCCAAGCTATGGTATATACCTGGTCCTCTGCGTCCTGGGCCAGCCACTGCGTGGAGCCTGAGAAGCCGCCTATCACCTGAGCTTAGGTACCCAGCAGAAATGCCACCATCTCACTTGGCTCAGAGCAAAGCAGTATAATTCAGCAGGAGGCAGAGAAGGCAGGTTTTAACTCACACAATATTTAAGACACCCAGGAGCAGAGACAAGCTAATGTTTACATAAATGCCCTCCCACTAAACCTCCTCCCTGTCTATCTGTCCCCTGGCTCTCACAAAGCTAGGTCTGCCTTTGTGAATAAGTAAGGGAGTCCTCGGAGAGGGAAGAAGTCCTCCTCCTCCCAGGCTGCTACCTGGGCTCGGCTCCCACAGTCCAGCCCTGCCTCTGCCTCCCTTTTCCCCTCTTGTGCTCCTGCTTCCACACCCTTTTTCTCATTCCCTTTATCTCCTTCTTTTTCTTTCCCAGTTCTGGCCCTGGTTTAGCCCTCTATAATGACTTAATCTTGCCGACAGGGTGACAAGCGGATAAATTGAACTCAAAGGCTTTTTACTCCACTCCAGATTCGTTTGAAGATTTCTCCCAGTTGCAGCACAAAAACCCTAGATTCAATTTCCCTTTGACATAATCACCGAATTAGTTCCATACCGTCATACATAAATTACTAATCAGTCAGAGTGCCACCAGAGGGAGAGAAAGTGAGGCATGAGCATCCAAAGGGGTGTGACTGTGACAAGCGGGGACTGGAATAACAATGGGAGACAGAAGGGGAACAGCTAATCATATCTGACAAATGAGGAGAATTCTCAGGCTGCAGCAAACGTAAAGCTTATTTACCTTCTTTCCCATGCTCATAGCCATTAAAATGTCATCATGGGGAGCCTTGCACCTTACAAGACATACACAGATCTAAATATCTTCTCGATTAGGTGTGCTCTGTGTTGCAAAGCCGGCTTTTAAAGAGGAAAATGTACTTTTCTGGAACACTGCTGCAGCCTTTAGGCTGGAGACAGAGCTAAGCCAGGCAGAAGACCTGTATGATGCCTGGTTGGGGACAGAGATGCCCATCCTGGGCGCAGGGGACTCAGCCTGGCTGATTCTGAGCATAGAGTGGAATCCCAGCCTTCTTTTCCTAGGGGGCCAGAGGTGTGGCCAGATCGAAGCCAGCTGGAATGAGGCTTCCTCACCTGTCCACCAGCCACTTGGCTGGGCCACAGCCCTGAGCGCTCTACTTAGGCTTCCCCTTTTGTTTTCCCCAGCCCATCTGTTAGTTCTGGTCAGTTCACCTAAAAGCTCTGGCCTCGGCTTTACCTCTGCATCCTATGTCTGTTTTAATTATTACAACAGCCTTCTGACCAGTTTTTCCACCTTCAATCCTATTTGAAAATCTATGCTCTACTCAGCCTTCAGAGAATAGTTTTCCAAAGTGCAGCTTTGATGACAGTGCTTCCCTAAATGAAAACTTTTAGGTAGCTCCCTAAAGAGTAACATCCAAACCCCTTAGCATAGCCTGAAAGATTAGTATGATTTTGCTATCACCTACCACTCCAGGTAAATCGATGGCTCAGTGCCCCACACCCACCACTTCCTAAGGAAACTCTGGGATTTTCATGAGCTGCTCCTTCATCCTGGAATGCTTTTCTCCCCCTTCAGTTTCAACTTAAGCATTGTCTCATATAATGTCTTTCACGGCCTCCCTAAACTCAGTCAAATCCATCACTGCTCTCGACAATCTCCAATGCACCCCACCTTTCTTCTAGCATCGCACCTAAAACATGTTATTGCTCTTAATGGTTTACTTATCCATCTCTCTTGCTAGATATCAAGTTCTCTAAAGGCAAAGATTAGATCTTTTTCCTGCTGTATTCCCCCATACCTGGTATAGAGTAGGAATTTGAGATGTTTGGACAGTAAACATCCAGGAAGCTACAAGAAGCCAGCCTGGAGCAAGCCAAGGACTCACACAGACCTGGCACACGTGCATAGAGGGGTTTGCTCGGTGTCTATCATATCTGTGCAGTTAAATTTAAGGTTTGATTGTGTGTCTGCCATGAGCTCAGTGTGGGCTAGGAGATATGTAACTTAGGACATTTCGGTTTCCCCCAGTGGCCAGAAGAGAACTTGGCCTGCAGTAAATGTGTAAGCAAATTGCGAGAGAAGGGGAGGAGGGAAAGGAGAAGTATGGAGAGGGGGCTGCAAAGGCACAGAACGCAGACCTAGCTCAGTGCTCCGAGCTCGCTGCATTCTGGAACTACTGCAGCTGCAGGAATGGGAAGAATTGAGACTGCTAGGGCTCCGCTTATGGCCCACAGGGCTGAAGGAACAGCCTATAACACAGCTGAAACCAAAGGTCATGGCAGAGACCTCGGACAAAAGACTGAGGGAAGAAGGCTGAAAACAGTGGTTTAAGCCCTCACTGCCGAGCAGAGAATGGAAACCCTAAGCACTGAGACTAGCCGCCCCCTCCCTAGGCTTCCAGAGCTCACCCCGCCCCCACCTGCCCAGTGCTAGAAGCGGAACAGTAGCAAAGTTAGTTCAAAAGAACAGAATATTTGCAGTTCTGAGAACTGTGGTCCGCAGACACAGATTCGCAGCCCAACTAGTTCTGGCAAAGGGAAGGGAGCTGTGGAAGCAGGACTGGCGGTGGTGGTGGTCTCCACCATTGCTCTGGGCCACTTCTCACAACCCATCCCACCCCTGTCCCCACCTATCTGGCCAGATTGCTGCAGGAGTAACCACAGCTGCTGAAACACACAGGCAATAAATTTGGTGCAAGAAGAGCTTTGGAACTTCAGAATTTCTCCACATACCTCCACGGAGGTGTTGCCATATGACCCAGGCAAACTGTTCACAGAGGAGAAGCCTGCCTTCCAAAAATTTGCCCATTGTGTGAGAAGCTGGATAGTATAGAAAAACATAACTACAGTGTGAGAGAAAATAAAAGGCTGTAGTCAGAGAAAAAACAAAATATTCGACAAACACTTACTGGAAAACAAAAGAAAGGCCTCTATCAACGCGTTGCAAAACCCAGTCCTGTAGATGTCTAGGAAGAGAAATAATAAATCATTAATTACCATGAATACCAAGGCAACAAGACAGCTCAGAGAGAAAGTGAAAAGTCTCCAGAAAATGAACTTAAAATCATGGAAATATGTGACTTAAATGACAGAGAATTCAAGATTGCAGTTCTGAAAAAACTCAATGAGATGCACGAACACAGACAGGCAGTTTAATGAACTCAAAAACACAATCAAAGAACAACATGAACGTTTTACCAAAGAGATTGAAATTTTGAAAAAGAACCAAATAGAATTTCTGGAGATTATGACTCAATAGAAGAAATGAAGAACGAAATAACCAGCTTAGGTAGTAGAGTTGACCAGATGGAGGAAAGAATCAGTGACATCAAAGATAGAAATCTAGAAATGACACAGATGGAAGAAGAAAGAGACTTGAGACTTAAAAGAAATGAACGAACTCTACAAGAACTTTCTAACTCCATCAGAAAGAGCAATATAAGAATAGTGGGCACACCAGAAGGAGAAGAAAAAGAGAAGGGAACAGAGAGTACATTCAAACAAATAGTCAATGAGAATTTCCCAAACTTGTGGAAAGAACTGGATCCTTGAATCCAAGAAGCAAATAGAACACCTAATTACCTCAACCCCAACAGGCCTTCTCTAAGGCACATTGCATTGCATTGAAGCTGTCAAAAATCAACGACAAAGAAAGAATCCTCAAGACAGCCAGGGAAAAGAAGACAGTAATCTACAAAGGAAAGCCCATTAGAATATCATCCGATTTTTCAGCAGAAATTCTAAAAGCCAGGAGGGAGTAGAATCAAATATTCAAACTATTGAAAGAGATAAATTATGAGCCAAGAATAATATACCCAGCAAAGATATCCTTTAGATATGAAGGAGGAATAAAGACCTTTCCAGACCTACAGAAGCTGAGGGAATTTTCTAACACACGACCTGCACTAGGAGAAATACTGAAGGAGGCTATTCACCCAGCATCAACAGGGATAATCTGTGGCAACCAAAACATAAAAGGGTGGAGAGTAAAGATCTGAGCTGGAATATGGGAATGGAGAAAGGAAGCATGATAAAGAAAATGGAATAATCTAAATATCAAACTTTCTTTTACATAAACTTAATGGTAACTACGGAAAAAAAAAGAAAAAAGAAAAAGAAAAAGAAAAATCCAGAACTGAAATATATAACGTAATAAAAGCAGAAACATGGGGCAAAATCATAAAATACCACCACACAGAAATAATAGACAACAACAAAGGCAAAGGAAAAATGAGGCACAGACTTACCAGAAAACTAAAGGTAGAAAGATAGGAAATCCTCACATATCAATAATCACCCTAAATGTAAATGGTTTGAAGTCACCAATAAAAATGCACAGAGAAGCAGAATGGATCAAAAAAAACTAAACCCAGCCATATGCTGCCTCCAAGAGACACATCTCAGCTACAAGGACAAGCATAGACTCAAAGTGAAAGGGTGGAAATTGACGCTCCAAGCAAATGGTATCCAGAGAAAATCAGGTATAGCCATACTGATATCAGATGAAATAGACTTCAGGATAAAAAAGGTAACAAGAGACAAAGATGGACATTTCATAATGGTAAAGGGGACTATATAACAAGAGGACATAACAGTCATCAATATTTATGCCCCCAATCAGGGCACACCAAAATATACCAAACAACTGCTAACAGAACTAAAGGGAGAAATTGACCAAAACACAATTATAATAGGGGACCTAAATGCATCATTGACGGCTTTGGATAGATCATCCAAACAGAAAATAAATAACGAAATAGCAGCCCTAAATGACACATTAGATGAAATGGATATAATTGATTTTTATAGAGCATTTCATCCTAGAACATCAGACTATGCATTTTTTTCTAGTATACATGGAACATTCTCAAGGATAGACCATATATTGGGACATAGAACTAACCTTAGGAAATTTAAGAAGATTGAAATCATACCAAGCATATTCTCTGATCACTAGGTTTCAAACTGGATATCAACTGCAAAAAGAAAGTAGGAAAAACCACAAACCTGTGGAGATTAAACAAAATACTGTTAAAGAATGACCAGGTCAAAGAAGAAATTAGAGGAGAGATCAAAAGGCACATAGAAACAAATGAGAATGAAAATGCAACCTACCAAAATTTTGGGGATGCAGCGAAAGCAGTTTTAAGAGGGAAATTTATATCATTACAGGCCTACCTCAAAAAACAAGAAAAATCCCAAATAAATAACCTCACATACCACCTTAAAGAACTAGATAGAGAAGAACAAATGAAACCCAAGGTCAGCAGAAGAAAGGAAATAATAAAAATCAGAGCAGAACTAAATGAAATAGAGAACAAAAAGACAATAGAAAAAATTAATGTGACAAAGAGCTAGTTCTTTGAAAAGATTAACAAAATTGACAAACCCTTGGCTAGACTCACGAAGATTAAAAAAAAGACACTGATATACAAAATCAGAAATGAAAAAGGAGAAGTTATCACGGATGCCAGAGAAATACAAAGGATCATCCAAGAATATGAAGGACTATACGCCACCAAATTCAGTAACCTGGAAGAAATGGACAATTTCTTAGGAACATATAGCCTTCTTAGGCAGAATCATAAAGAACTGGAAAATCTAAACAGACCAATCACCAGTAAGAAAATTGAATCAGTCATCTGAAACCTTCCCAAAAGCAGAACTCCGGGCACAGATGGCTTCACTAGTGAATTCTATCAAACCTTCAAGAGGATCTAATACCTGTTCTACTCAAACTCTTCCAAAAAATTGAAAAAGAAACAATACTCTCTAATTCATTTTATGAGGCCAACACTACCCTGGCCTCATAATACCAAACCTCACAATACCAAAACCTGGTAAGGATAACACATAAAAAACGAAAAGTGCAGACCAATATCTCTGATGAATACAGATGCAAAAATCCTAAACAAAATTCCAGCAAATCGAATGCAACAATGCATTAAAAAGATTATTCATCACGACCAAGTGGGGTTCATCCCAGGGGCACAAGGATGGTTTAATATAGGCAAATCCATCAATGTGATACATAATACAAAGAAAATAAAGGACAAAAATCATATGATTATATCAATTGATGCAGAAAAAGCATTTGAGAGATACAACATCTATTTATGATTAAAATACTTAATAAAATGGGTATAAAAGGAAAGTACCTTAGCATAATAAAGGCCATATATGATAAACCCCCAGCTAATATCATAATTAACGGTGAAAAACTGAAGCCCTTTGCTCTATGTACAAGAACACGACAGGGCTCTCCCCTATCACCTCTGCTTTTCAACATAGTGTTGGAAGTCCTCACCAGAGTAATCAGACAAGAGAAAGAAATAAAAGACATTCAAATCGTGAATAAAGAAGCTAAATTGTCACTCTTTGCAGATGACATGATGCTATATATAGAAAACCCTAAAGACTCCACCAAAATGCTTATAGAAACATTAAATGAATACAGTAAAGTTGCCGGCTACAAAATCAACCTAAAAAATCAATTGCATTTGTGAGGACAGAGTCCCAGAGAGCAGTTTCCAGGCTCTTGGCCTCGCATGGGGAGGTGCTGGCTCAGGTGGTGAATGACCATCGACTGTGATTGGTTGGCCATCAGCTGTAACCGGTTAGCCAATTGGCTACTGATGTAACTTCTGGAACTGCGTTGATAGGTTCCTTGGTTGACAGGCAGAGAAATGAATGGCGGACTAGGATCATGTGGATCCTACTACGTGTGTCTCAACCGGCAGCCAGCAAGAATATAGTGGTATGATTGCCCTAACTATGGCTCCGTGGGTGTTCCTTTTTGGCCTCACCATATCCTGCTTTCTTATGTGGGGAGACCTACATGACACCCTGCATGACAGCATTCCTATATACTAACAATGAAATCTCAGAAAAAGAAATAAAAATAAAAAATCAACTCCTTTGCAATTTCAACAAAAAGAATAAAATATCTAGGAATAAACTTAACCAAGGATGTGAAAGACTATGTGCTCAAAACTATAAGACATTTTTAGAAGAAACTGAAGAAGACATAAAGAAATGGAAAGACATTCCGTGCTCATAGATTGGAAGAATCAACATAGTTAAAATGGCCATATTACCCAAAGCAATATACAGATTTAATGCAATCCCCATTAAAATCCCAACGGCATTTTTTAAAGAAATAGACAAAAAATCATCAGATTTGTATGGAACCACAAAAGACCCCGAATAGCCAAAGCAATCCTAAGAAACAGAACAATGCTGGAAGTATCACACTTCCTGACTTTACCTTGTCTACAGGACAAAATAATCAAAACAACATGGTATTGGCAGAAAAACAGACACATAGACCAATGGAATAGAATTGAGAACTCAGAAATAAAACCACATGAATATGGACAGATAATTTTTGACAAAGAAGCTAAAAACATACAATGGAGAAAAGACAGCCTCTTCAATAAATGGTGCTGGCAGAACTGGAAAGCCACGTGCAAAAGAATGAAACTGGACTGCCATCTGTCGCCATGTACCAAAATTAATTCAAAATGGATCAAAGATTTAAGCATAAGACCTGAAACAATAAATTGCATAGAAGAAAATATAGGTACTGAAATTATGGACCTTGGGTTCAAAGAGCGTTTTATGAATTTGTCTCCAAAGGCAAGGGAAGTAAAAGCTAAAAGAAATGAATGGGACTGTATCAAACTTAAAAGCTCCTGCACAGCAAAAAGAAACCAAAACAAAGAAGAAACCAACAGAATGGGAGAAGATTTTTGCAAACAGTGCCTCCGATAAGGGGCTAATATCCAAAATATACAAGGGACTCATACAACTCAACAACAGAAAAACAAACAACCCAATTGAAAAATGGGCAGAGGACGTGAAGAGACATGTCTCCAAAGAGGACACACAAATGTCAAATAAACATGAAAAAATGCTCCACATCACTATATTCATGAGAGAAATGCAAATAAAAACCACAATGAGATATCACCTCACCCGTTAGAATGGCTATCATCAACAAGGCAAATAGTAACAAGTGTTGGAGAGGCTGTGGAGAAAAACGAACAAACCCTCATATACTGTTAATGGGAGTGCATATTGGTGCAGCCGCTATGGAAGGCAGTGTGAAGGTTCCTCAAAACATTACGAATAGAATTACCATATGACCCAGCAATCCCTCTCCTGGGTATCTACCCAAAAATCTGAAAACATTTATTCATAAAGACAAGTGTGCTCCAATGTTCATTTCAGCTTTATTTACAGAGGCCAAGACATGGAAACAACCAAAATGTCCTTCGATGGATGAATGGATAAAGAAGTTGTGGTATATATACACAATGGAATACTATTCAGCGGTAAGAAAAGATAAAATAGGACCATTTGTGGCAACATGGATAGATCTTAAGATTATAATGCTAAACGAAATAAATCAGACAGAAAAAGCAGAGAACCATGTGATTTCACTGATATGTGGTATATAATCTGAAAATAACAAAAGAACAAGACAAACAACTGAAAGAACAAAAACTCATAGACAATAGTTTAGGGGTTACCACAGGGTAAAGGGGGAGGGGGGCTCTAGAAGAGGGGTCTAATATATGGTGATGGAAAGAGAACTGACTCTGGGTGATGAACACACGATGTGAGATATAGATAGTGTATTACAGAATTGTATGCCTGAAATCTATGTAACTTTACTAACAATTGTCACCACAATAAACTTTAAAGAAAAAAAAAATTTTTAAATAAGTAAATAAGAAAAAAAATACAAGGTCAGATATAATCAAACTTCTCTCTGACTGTGAGCTCCTAGATGCAAATATCACTTCTGCATCTCTGTCTAAGGCACATACCCCCACAGTAGTGGCAAACACAGCCGCTGCTCAGCAGAAGTTGTAAGAGCTATGGAGATGAATGTGGAATTCATCTGTGATTTGTCCTCAGACGTGACCTGAGGTACAGGCAGTGACCTGTCACTTTGCCTTCATCTTTTATATTAATATCACCACCCTCTCTGTTTCAATCCTCTGGGATACCTGCCTTTCTTTTATATTTTGATTTAGTCTGTAGTCCTGCAGAATCCCAAAGACTTAAGTGGCTTTAAAGCCAATTTATTAAATGACTGCACTTGGTGGAAGTGAAATTAGGAAATAGCCTTTTTCTCCTCACAACTGCCATTCAAATCTGCTCTCTCAGACATCCCTCACTATCCCTATACCTCCACCCTACTCCATAGGAGGCAGATCCTATAACTTTTCTCTTTTTAAAAAAAAAAAAATATATGAAATCATTATCTTGTTTTTATTTTTTATTTTTTTATTTTTTTAATTTTTTTTAAGGGGAACAGGACTTTATTGGGGAACAGTGTGTACTTCCAGGACTTTTTTCCAAGTCAAGTTGTTGTCCTTTCAATCTTAGTTGTGGAGGGTGCCGTTCAGCTTCAAGTTGTTGTCCTTTCAGTCTTAGTTGTGTCGGGCGCAGCTCAGCTCCAGGTCCAGTTGCCATTGCTAGTTGCAGGGGGCGGAGCCCACCATCCCTCGTGGGACTTGAGGAATTGAACTGGCAACCTTGTGGTTGAGAGCCCACTGGCCCATGTGGGAATCGAACCAGCAGCCTTCGGAGTTAGGAGCACGGAGCTCCAACCACCTGAGCCACCGGGCCGGCCCCAATAACTTTTCTCTTTTTGACAAATATATATATAAAGTATATATATATGTATATATATAAATATGTATAAATATACATATATATAAAGTATATATATATATATGTTTAAATATACATATATATAAAGTATATATATGTATGTGTATATATATATATATATATATATATATATATTTAAAGTATACAGTGTGACCATATGTGTGTGTGTGTGTGTGTGTGTGTGTGTGTTAAGAATGCTTAAGATCTACTCTCAGCACCTTTGAAGTATACAACTTAATGGCCAAAAAGGAAAAACTCCAAGTTTAAAAAATGGCAAAGGACCTGATTAGAAATTTTCCCAAAGGAGACATACAAATGGTCAATAGCTCATACAGGAAAAGGTGCTCAACATCACTAATCATCAGGGAAATGCAAATCAAAACCATAATGAGATATCACCTCACACCTGTTAGGGTGGCTATTATAAAAAAGATAAGAGATAAAAAATGTTAGTGAGGATGTGGAGGAAAGGAAACACTTGTGCACTGTGGGTGGGAATGTAAAATGGTACAACCACTATGGAAAACAGCATGATGATTCCTCAAATAATTAAAAATTGAACCAGCATACGATTCTATAGCTTTTTAATCTCTCTTCAGTATTAACAGTCTTTACTTTCAGTTATTAAAAAGTCTAATTCAACATAAATAACAACGTTAGTCTCTCATTTAATTGAAAACTCTTCCTGATTCCCCCAACCCCAGCCTGTCTCAGGCTTAAGACCCTGCAATGGGGAAAGGGAACAACTTGCTGCCTATTTTTCCTACCGGTCTTCCTCTTCCTCCTCCCTCACTCCATGCTGCCTCTGGTCCCTCCAGAGTCAGGGCATGGAGAAGATGATCTTTTTACTTGGGTTAAGCTATTGGTGGTTCTCTTTGTCTATTAAATGGCCTGGCAGATATTCTAATGCAAGATTTCTCTTTTGTGGGGAGAGTTTTTATGGGTTTTTTGAGAAATCCTCTGGGGAACCTGCACTAGGAAGTTCTTTGACAGTGACAATGGGCTCCTCACTGATCTCTCACGACTCTCCTTCATCTCCAACTCAGGGGTGCACCCACATAGCCTCCTTGGTCTCCTTTTCTAGCCAGTACTCATCTTAGTACCTTTCAAGACAGCTCTAGCGAGGCCAACCTCTAATGATCCATCTGGCCTTCAGGAGATAACCTCACATCTCCAAACTCTGTCCATTCAGGCAGCTCCCAAGAGCCTTCCCTGGAATAGCTAGAAATGGTTGTACAAGTCAAGCCCATATTGAAGGTGTTAGTTCCAGGGCCACTGGACACCTACCTAAGCTCAATGCTTAAGAGCACAGACTTTTCCATCAGATAGATCTCCATTCAAATTTTGGCTCTGCTGTTCCTTGCTTGTGACCTTGGGCAAACTGAAGCTCAGTTTCCTGACCTGTAAAATGGGAATGACAAATCTCACAGGACTATGCTGAGAATAGAGTGAGTCAATGTATGTCAACTGCCTGTCACAGTGTCAGGCACAGAGTTTATAATAAATGGCAGCCATTGTTGTTATTGTTAGCACATTCTTATTATTCTCACTTGGCCAAAACCCACATGGTAGCAAGTCTTGATCATTTATTTATCCAAAAACTATTTACTCAGCACTTCCCATATGGCACTGGAGAAAAAGGAGCCTCAAAGAGCTCAAAGTCCAGTGATAGAGACAGAAGGGTGGAACTAACAGCTGTGATATGGGGTGAAGGCTGTGAGTGCACGGAGTCCAACTGGCTGGCCCAGGCTGAGATGGTAAGAGAGGCCTTCCTAGAGGAGGCAATACTCAAGCTGAATTTTACCTGAATTTTGCCAGAAAAGTGAGGCTTAGCCAGGCAGTCACAGTGGGGAAGCTGTTCTAGGCAGAAGCGACAGGCAGCACTGACAAAAGCAACAAGAGACAGCAGGAGTTTTGGAGTGACCAAGGGTCAGTGATGAGAGGAAGGGTGGGAGCTGAGCCAGACAAGAAGTCAACATGCTGAATAGACTGCATGCTGGGGAGCAGAGTGATCCCTCAGAGGATGGCCAGCAGTTTATGTCATCAGATAGTCCTCTTGAACTGTATCAAGACTTTGACCAAGGAAACTCAGGCTGCTGCCCTGTAGGCTGTTCAGGCAGACCCCCAGGTCTCACTTTACTCCTTGCTGCCTCATATCAGGTTGCTGACAGTCAGCCTCAGTGCTCCAGGCCACCACCTCCACTGCTACCACCACTTGTCCCATCCTCCAAGCTGCCCCCGCCTCGGCTAATACCTAGTGTTACAAAGGAGAAAGGGTGCCAGCCATCACCTTTCTTCTACCCATTGCAGGAGTAGGAGGCCAAACAGGGTTTGTGCTTTGGTCCTAGGCTGCCAAAAATGATGGGAGTGTGCTTTGGTCCAGACAGGGTCAGCTCAGGACTTCCAGACAGCCCCTTTCTGCTAAGGGTACCCAACTTGCCCAGCCCACTATGACTCTGACAATTGTTATTCTTGGAGGCAGCAGCTGAATCTACTATCCAATTACATGTACAGGGAGTTACCAAGGCTCCAATTCCCTCTGAACTTCCAGCTGCTGCTCTTAAGTAGCAGGTAGGCTGTGTGCTGTCGCCGCTGCTGCAGGGACATAGGAAGGAGGGGCGGGGGAATCACTTTCCATGCTCTTTGAAAACTGGGTGTCTTGAGCAGCTTAGAAGCTCCAGGCTGCTTCTACACGTCACAAGTGCTACCTACAGACAGGAAAGCAAAGTACTTCAATTGATTGGGAGGCGCAGGCATAGGGATTTGGAACTAAATTTTTAATCCAAGCCCTGTGTGGGGACAGAGCCCCAGAGAGCAGTTTCCAGGCTCTCGGCCTCACATGGAAAGGTGCTGGCTCAGGTAGTAAATGGCCATCAACTGTGATTGGATGGCCATCAGCTGTGGCTAGTTGGCCGTCAGCTGTAACCAGTGAGCCACTGGCCACTAATATAACTGCTGTGTCTACACTAGCAGAAAAGGGGGGCTAGCGAGAAGATGGTGGCTGGCAAGTGCGGATTGCAGTTAGGACAGTGTGGGTTGCGGACAGCGTGGTTCCTGCTTCCTGTGTCTCCAACCCAGCCTCCAGCGAGAATATAGTGGTGTGACTGCCCTATCTATGGCTCCATGGGTGTTCCTTTTTGGCCTCACAATATCCTGCGTTATTATGTGGGGAGTGGGAGCAGAGACCCCGCATGACACCCTGCACAACACATGGCACAGCGAGCAGGTTACGGTGCCGGCCAAAGCTCTCCGAAGAGCGGTGGAGCAGTTTGTGCGTATGAACTCTCAGTCTCAGGAAGACCAGGAGGAGCAGCTGCCGGAGAGCTGGGCCCCCGTGGAGGAGTGGGAAGACGTGGACGGTTCTCTGACCAGGATAGGCCTAAGAAAGCGAAGGTTATTGCGGCCCCGTGGGCTGGGAAGTGCTTGCTAAGGGACCTCACCCCCAGGTTGGGGAGGACTTGGAGCCCTCGCCCTGCGGAGAGGGCCCACATTGTGAGGCTCACAGCCCTGGTGATGACTATGGACTATGGGGAATTGCCTTCTATTCCTAATTTAATGGACCACTTGACTGTTTGCTTGGGAAGGTACCAGCATGTAGTGGAACTGGTGGATGTTTGCTTTTGTGTCTCGACCAGCCACTGTGGAGAATATGTGAGAAAGACTGGCTGTGCCCAGGAAGACTGGCTGTGCCCAGAAAGACTGGTGGTACCCTGAGAACCCTGGCTGAGTCCAGGAAGTCTGACTGTGCACAGAGAGAGTGGCAGTGCCCTGAGAAACCCTGGCTGTGCCCAGAGAGCCTGGCTGTGTCCAGGATATTGCATTCACCTCCAGGGTCCTCGCACAGGGCCCCTCGCGGAAGACACTTGGGGCGCATTTATTGTGAGGCGAGACCCTGTAGGGGTGGAGTGTGGGGCCAGAGCCCCAGAGAGCAGTTTCCAGGCTCTCGGCCTCACGTGGAAAGGTGCTGGCTCAGGTAGTAAATGGCCATCGACTGTGATCAAATGGCCATCAGCTGTGGCTAGTTGGCCGTCAGCTGTAACCAGTGAGCCACTGGCCACTAATACAACTGCTGTGTCTACACTAGCAGAAAAGGGGGGCTAGCGAGAAGATGGTGGCTGGCAAGTGCGGATTGCAGTTAGGACGGTGGGTTGCGGACAGTGTGGCTCCTGCTTCCTGTGTCTCCAATCCAGCCGCCAGCGAGAATATAGTGGTGTGACTCCCCTATCTATGGTTCTGTGGGTGTTCCTTTTTGGCCTCACCATGTCCTGCATTCTTATGAGGGGAGTGGGAGCAGAGACCCCACCTGACATCCTGCATGACACCCTGAATGATCTCAAAAAAGTTATTTAACCTTTGTGCGCCTCAGTTTCCTCACCCGCATTATGGGTATGAATGCATTACTGATAAAAATTAATTGTGATAATGAATGTCTGTTTCTGAAACAGGGAACTCTGACCCTGGGTTTGCATGGTGATGTGGTGGGAGATACATTTTTTCCTGCAGCAGAAATTTTATCCAAAGATTTCAGGGGAAAGGATTATATTGAACAGGTATAGATATATTCTAGAGAAGCATGTACCACTTTAATGAATTATAAAGACAAAATAGGAAACATCAAAGGAATTCTTTGCAATGCTGTAAACCCTTTGGCTATCACTCCAGACCTCTGGGTCCTGCTTCCTGCTTCCATGTAATAAATGTACCATCTGAACCACCCAAGAGCATGGTGCAGGGCAATTCTTTTTCCATGACATAAGGTATAGAATACATGTGGATATTAACCCACTGCCTAAAATGGATCATTCTAGGTTTTGCTTCTTTGGAGCACACTTTGCCCATGAACTTAACTTCCAATTGTAACCATATCCATTTGGCTCATTTATCTATCTTTGATAGGATCATGAAAGAACTGTGGGCATCAAAGGACACTTTCCCCCAGACAGTGAATATCCTGGAAGTAACTCAGAGAGGAAGGGTGGACAAAACCTGCACAGGCTAGAGGACGTAGGAAAGAGGATATGGGCAACTGCTTACGTAAGGGACATATATGGAGAACAATGGAGACCAGGAGATGTGGGATCAGAGGGCTTGGGAGTATGGGCCTAAGAGCAACAAACTGAGAATCCGTCATGCAGGCCGTCATGCTGGGCCTCAGCTCCCTCTCCCCACATAAGAACGCAGGATATGGTGAGGCCCAACAGGAACACCCATGGAGCCATAGATAGGGGAGTCACACCACTATAGTCTCACTGGCAGCTGGGTTGGAGACACAAGAAGCAGGAGCCATACGATCCACAACCTGCCGTCCACTTCTCTGCCAACCCACCTCACTTGCTAACTGCAATCTGCCTCTCTACAATCCACAATCCACACTCCACTGCTAGCTTAGCCACAGCACTTATATCAGTGGCTAATGGCTAACCAATAACAGCTGATGGCCAACCAGTCACAGTTGATGTCCATCCACCACCTGAGCCAGCACCCTTCCACGTGAGGCCAAGAGCCTGGAAACTGCTCTCTGGGGCTCTGTCCACAGAGAATCCCACAGAGAACTCTAGACCCAGGGAGAGCAGGAGCTGCAAGGAGGAAGACGTGAAAGTGACTTCTCTAAGACCCTGTCACTGATTTGTGCCCGCCACTTTATTGCAGACCCTGTCTAACAGTCAGTCTTCTGGGGTCCGTTGATCATGTTCTGCAGGCTTATGAAAAAGTCAGCTCAGCCTAGCCTTATGACTATTCTGTCTTCTCAAGCTAATACTGCTCATTTTTGGGAACACAACAATCTGCTTGTGAGAACACATTATCCTGAAGACGACCAGTTTTTTCCAGTTGTGGTCTATGTGATTGAAGCTATGTAAGTGCAGACTGCATGCAGTTTTAATGAATAACAATGATGAAGTATGTTTAAAAGTATAGATTTTTAGTGGCACCACAACTGTTGAGGGAGAAAAAGCCCGCATCCCATT
Organism: Rhinolophus ferrumequinum; assembly: GCF_004115265.2. NCBI lineage: Eukaryota > Metazoa > Chordata > Mammalia > Chiroptera > Rhinolophidae > Rhinolophus > Rhinolophus ferrumequinum. Next base: position 843,525 of record NW_022680423.1, read on the forward strand.
TAATTAATTTTATTCCTATTAAAGTGCACAGTTACAGGCCTGGTGCCTGTCAGTTTTGATCAAGAGGCTGAAGATATTGTTTTTTGATCAAGAGGCTGAAGACATTTGTCTGAAACTTAAAAAAATGGTAAAATGTGTTCATTTCTGCTTCCAGATTTAAGGAGATGCTTTCCTAGAACTTGACATTACCCAAAGATGGGCCTCAGGACCACATATTTGGGCCACACATTGCAAATTCTGGAGATACTACGGAACCACAGTGATACGCTTTGACATTTCAGAATGTTCCTGCCATTGAACCTCCAAACAATGACCCACAAACCTAAAGTATGCTTCCGATTCATCCAGATCTGTGAATCACTTCTGAAACTGTGAATTTATTTCTACCAAATAGCTCTGCAATTCTCTAAAATATGAGATTCTACTAAGCTGGGGAATTTCACTGATAGGAAATGAGTACAATCTCCAGTTGTCATCTGCTCCATCCTCATGGCCTGATTGAGTCTGAATGTCTACATGTCCTAGAAGAAATCAGAATATCCTCCCCACCCCCAACACTCTCATGGTTTCAAGTTTTCGGTGGTCAGATTTCTCCAGGAAGAAAAGTCATGAATCAGAGGGCATCCAACCCTGTGGGCCTCTTGGTATTGAGAAAGCATTTCACTGAGTCACTTCAACAAGTGTCCTTCAACCACTGATGGAATAGGCACAGAATGAAGTAAATAAAACATCTTGATAATGTCCCCAGTATGTTATGCAATAAACCTGTCACCTAAAGTTAGCACAGAGACTTTCAACAATAGCTAATGCTCTTTTGACTTGAATAACTGCTGTAAAATCCCTTCTCCCTCTTTCCCTGCAGGTACGTCATCAAAGAAACCTCAGCTTTTCACATTTCAACAAAGCGTCTCACAGTTTTTACTGGTAAGGTACAAGGCACTGCTAGACTAAGCACCCGAGATCATTAAGCAAAACAATATGTTTAATTAAAAATGTCAAGTGGGCAGGTTAGGGTCAGGTGGGATGTATTGGCCTGGAGGATCTAAATTACAGACACCTATTGAAAAGAATTCATAAAAAGAGCCCAGCGGGAAACTGAAAACATCTGTAATGTAGATTACACATTTCAGGGGGGTACTGCATACATTTCTTTAAGCTTATTTGATGTCTTTCAGGCCCAAGATAGAGGCACTGGGACAATCTCTTCTTTTCAATGCCTGGCCATCTCAACAAATATTCAAGGCCTCTGGACACCAGGCACTCTGCTTAGAACCTACCACACAATCCTCTGACGTAGGGATTATGATCTCCATTTATTGATGAATAGAGTCTCAGTAGGGTCAGGGGATTCAGGCTTCAATACCAGCATCCTTTTCCTAAACCTCAGCCACTTCCTACTAACAATACCTGGGACTATGCAGATACACTCCTCGTAAGAAAGTTTCTTCACTTAGCATAGTTCCCAAAATTCAGTATTCTGAAGAATTATTTGAGGAACACAAAAATAAGCAGGTTTGGGGTTCCTACCACCCAGGAGTCTGATCCAGTGGGACTGTAGAAGAGGCCTGGGCATCTGCATCATTTAGAAGTGCCCTCTGTGGCTAAGTTACAGGTGATAGAAGATCCACACTTTGAGCTCCTCCTCCCAGACTTTATTCTGCCTCCAGGCAGACATGCCTCACCTCCTTCCAAGCCCTGTTTTGGAAGCCCCTCCCAGGATCTTCTGATCCAGAGCTGGAACCTGGAGGCACTCCTCACAACTTCCCAGGCCTAGCAAGAGAGAAAAAAAAAATAAAGAGTAAGCAGAGCCCCTCGGCTCCTTCCATGTCCAACATGGGGCAGGAGTCTTTGGCAAGCCCTGCCTGTGACATCGCTGATTCCCACCCTCTCTGCTAATGAGAATGGGCGCAACCCAGAGAGCAGGTCTGTGGCCATAATCCTCTAAGAAGGAGAGTTTATGAGTCTGTCTCTAGCATTTAAAATTAATATACATATGTACGGACAGAGTCCCAGAGAGCAGTTTCCAGGTTCTCGGCCTCACGTGGAAAGGTGCTGGCTCAGGTAGTAGATGGCTGTCAGCTGTGGCTAGTTGACTGTTGTCACCAGTTAGCCAATTAGCCACTGATATAACTGCCGTGGCTGCGTTGATTGGTCAGTCAGTCGGTTGGTTGGCAGGCAAAGAAGTGGACAGCAGGTTGAAGGTCGTGTGGCTCCAGCCTCCAGTGAGACTGTAGTGCCCCCAGTGAGACTATAGTGGTATGACTCCCCTATCTATGGCTCTGTGGGTGTTCCTTTTTGGCCTAGCCATATCCTGCATTCTTATGTGGGGAGTGGGACTAGAGGCCCCACAGGCCGCCCTGCATGATAAATGGTGCAGGGAGCAGGCTCCCCTGCACGACAACGTATTAAAAGAACAGGAGAGTGCTTCCAGGGTAAATTTTTTTTATTCCCCCGCAGGGTGAAGCTCACTTAGCTCAAACTCAAAGTCAGCTGGCTCCATTGGGCTCTGGGGTGTTCAGGACTTAACTCTCTAGGGTAAATATGTCACACACACATCCCTGCTGCATTTTCTTTCTTTCTTTTTTTTTTTAAATTAAAGTTTATTGGGGTGACAATTGTTAGTAAAGTTACACAGATTTCAGGTGTACAATTCTGTATTACATCATCTATAAATCCCATTGTGTGTTCACCTGGATTTTCTCACAGTGTTCTGGGTCCTCCCTTTAGGGTTTCAGGGAATAAAACTGCTGAATGACTGAGTTCCTGGCCAGGAATCCAGCCTCTTCCATCTGTGCTGACCTTGCTTCTACTATTCATAGGCACTCACCTACCCAACTATCCTCTATCCATTCATCTATTCATCCACTCACTCACCGTCCTTCCACTCTTCATTTATCCAACCAGCCACAGTTTTCATGCTTTCATTCATCAGACATTGAGTGAGCACCTTTAGTGTACCAGGCATTGGGGAAACACAGATGAATGATATACCTCCACGTTGGTTAGGAGTTCACATTTCAGGAAATCTGCAAAGGTAGAGAGAGACAATATGCTAAAGCTATCTATGGCTGAGATTTTACTCCCATTACCAACAATCAAACTCTGCTCATCAGTTAAAACCCAGCTTAAATATGTTCAACAAATAAAACTCCTGCCCATTCATCCCTTGAGATGAGATATTTCCCTTATGCTCTTACCATACATGGCTGTACTTCATGGCTCTAAATCAGCCCCTATCATTTCTGTTAGTATCTGTCTACTCCTCTAACCATGAGGGCAGCAACTAGTCTTTCCTAAGCTCATTTTCTGTGCCAATCCCAGTGTCTGCTGTAGAGCAGATTAATGACTTTCCAACATTTATGAACCTAAGAACCACCTGGGAAACTTGTTAAAAATACTGACTCCCCACCTGCAGCCCCATGTAGTCTGATTCAGTAGGTCTGAGACTAGACTCAGAAATTTGTTTTTCATGATTTCTCAGGTGATTTAGATGTAGATGTTCTGCAGATCACACTTTGATAAACACTATGCTGGTGCCTCAGTAAAAGTTTTTTGAATGAATGAGTGAAAACCAAGGAATTAAAGGTCAACAAAAAGTCTGTGATTTTAATAAGGTCTGTGGATTTTGCCAATGTGAATTTCCTAGTTTTGATGTTGTATGTAGTTATGTAAAATGCTACCACTGGGCGAAACTGGGTGAAGGGTATTGGGGACTGTCCTGTACTATTTTTGTAACTTCATATGAATCCATAATTATTTCAAAATGAAAAGTTTTTTAAAACTCATCTGGGTTTCTAAGGTCTCAGACATGTGCAGTTGTAATTTGGTTAAAACCACTTAATCTTCCCGCCCTTAACCCAACCCTTTAGAGATATCAATAATCCACAGATGTCCATTGAGTAAAATTATTTATATGCTTAATTGTTATAAGTCTCTGTTATTAATAATTATTGTCCCTATTATTAATGAAAAGTACTTCATTCTTTGCTTGATTTCTCATTATCCTCCAAAATAATCTTATAATAAACACTTACTTTTTTTTTTTTTTTTTTTTTTTTTTTTTTTTTTTAATATTTTTTTATTTTTTTAATTTATTGGGGTGACAATTGTTAGTAGAATTACATAGATTTCAGTTGTGCAATTCTGAATCACATCATCCATAAATCACACTGTGTGTTCACCACCCAGAGACAGCTCCCCTTCCATCACCGTACATTTGATCCCCCTCACCCTCATCCCCCACCCCCCAACCCCCTTACGCTCTGGTAACCACCAAATTACGTTCCCCAGATTAATTTTCAAACCCCGTGGCCATCCTGTGGTCACCGACTGCCCTCCAATCCCCTCACCCTCCCCCCCACCCCCCACTCCCCCCGCCCATCTAGCAACCCTCAGTTTTTCCTCATTGTCTCCCAGTTTCTGATTAGTTCATTCACTTATTCTTTTCTTTAGAATCCGCAAATAAGTGAGATCATATGGAACTTATCTTTCTCTGTCTGACTTATTTCACTTAACATAATGTTCTCTAGATCCATCCATGTTGTTGCAAATGGTAAGATTTCTTTCTTCCTTATGGCTGCATAATACTCCATTGTATAAATGTACCACAGTTTCTTAATCCAATCATCTACCGATGGGCATTTTGGTTGTTTCCATGTCTTAGCTATTGATAAACACTTACTTTTTAAGTTAGGTAAGCTAAAGCTATTTGGGAAACTTGAGCACAATTTTTGAGATGATGGAGATACTCTGTTACAAAGCCAGAATCCAGAACCCTTGCTGTCTTTCACACCACACACACACACACACACACACACACACACAGTGTGACAATTAAGTTTGCGAACTTGTTGCAATGATATTGCTAACATTTTTTGAAATCCGAGAAATTATTCATTATGAATTTGCACCAACTGGACCAACAGCTAAGCAAGTTTACTATTTGGAAGTGCTGAAAAGGCTGCATGATAAAATTAGATGAAAATGACGTGAACTTTTCACAATAATTCATGGCTCTTGCATCATGATGTTGCACCGGGTCACACAGCACTGTCTGTGAGGGAGTTTTTAGCCAGTAAACAAATAACTGTACTAGAACACCCTCCCTACTCACCTGATCTAAACCCCAATGACGTCTTTCTTTACCCGAAAATAAAGGAAATATTGAAAGGAAGACATTTTGGTGACATTCAGGACATCAAGGGTAATATGATGATAGCTCTGATGACCAATCCAGAAAAAGAGTTCCAAAATTGCTTGGAAGGGTGGACTCGGTGCTCGTGTCAGTACATAACTTCCAAGGGGAGTACTTTGAAGGTGACCATAGTGATATTCAGCAATGATGTATGTAGCAATTTTTCTAGGATGAGTTCACGAACTTGTCAGAGCTCTCGTGTGTCTGTGTGTGTGTGTGTGTGTGTGTGTCTGTGTGTGTAGAGCAGGTGCCAAAAAGTGTATACACATTTTAAGAAAGGAAAACACTATTACAGTTGTACTACAAAACAAATACCCATAACAAAAGATAAATACGGGAGACGCCATTAAAATGTCAGTGTAAGGTGAGCGTCTGTAATTCCCCCCTGGAATTTACAACTAATCGAAAAACTATAACTCCACAAAGGACTCCCTGCACAGCAGACAGGCAAGACAAAGAGGCCGACTACTGAATTCACCTAAAGGTGGGCGAATCGCGCGAGTGGGGAGATGGGAAGGGAGAAGTGCAGAGACGGAGCCGCGGGCGCAGGATGCAGACCAAGCTCAGTGCTCCAAGCTCGCTGAATCCTGGAACTACCGCAGCTGCAGGAGAGGGAAGAACTTGGACTACTAGGGTTCTGTATATGGCCCACAGGGCTGAGGGGCCAGCATATAACACGGCTGAACCCAACGCTCACAGCAGAGACCTCGGAGAAAAGACTGAGGGAAGAAGGCTGAAAACGGTGGTTTCAGCCTTCACTGCAGAGCAGAGAATGGAAGGCTTAGGCATTGAGACTAGCTGTCCCTTTCCTACCGTCCCAGAGCTCGCCTCACCCCACCTGCCCGGTGCTAGAGGCGGAACAGTAGCAGTGTCAGATCAAACGAACAAAATATTTGCTGCTCTGAGAACTGTGGATCACAGACACAGATTTGCAGCCCAACTAGTTCCAGCAAAGGGGAGGGACCTGTGGAAGCAGGACCGGCTGTGGTGGTGGTCACCGCCATTGCACTGGGCCACCTGTCACCACTCATCCCGCCCCTGGCCCCACCTCTCTGAGCGGATCCCTGCAGGAGTAAACAGAATTACTGAAACATACGCGCTCTGAATCTGGTACAGGAAGAGCTTTGGAACTTCAAAAGCTCTCTACATATCCACACGGAAACTGAACCCTGTGACCCAGACGAACTATTAAAAGAGGAGAAGCCCATCTCACAAGGAATCCCCCCATCGTGTGAGAATCTGGAATAGTGCAGAGAAAACATAGCACTACCATGTGAGAGAGAAAAAAAGGCTGCAGTCGGAGAGAATATAAAACATTCTACCAACAACTACTGGAAAACAAAAGAAAGACCTCTTCCTATCAACCTATTGCAAAAGCCATTCCTGTGGATGTCTAGGAAGAGAAATAATAAATCAGTAATTGCCATGAATAACCAAGGCAACAAGGCAGCTCAGACAGAAAATCCCCAGAAAATAAAGTTAAAGATATGGAAATATGTGACTTAAATGACAGAGAATTCAAGATTACAGTTCTGAAAAAAACTCAACCAGATGCAAGAAAACACAGACAGGCAGTTTAAAGAACTCAGAAACACAATCAAAGAAAAACGTGAGCATTTTACGAAAGAGATTGAAATTTTAAAAAAGAACCAAATTGAATTTCTGGAGATTAAAAACTCAATACAAGAAATTAACAATGAAATAACCGGCTTAGGTAGTAGAGTTGACCACATGGAGAAAGAATCAGTGACATCGAAGACAGAAACCTGGAAATTACACAGGTGGAAGAAGAAAGAGACTTGAGACTTAAAAGAAATGAGAGAACTCTACAAGAACTTTCTGACTCCATCAGAAAGAGCAATATAAGAATAATGGGCATACCAGAAGGAGAAGAAAGAGAGAAGGGAACAGAGAATACATTCCAACACATTGTTGATGAGAACTTCCCAAACTTGTGGACAGAAATGGATCCTCAAATCCAAGAAGCAAATAGAACACCTAATTACCTCAATCCCAACAGGCTTTCTCCAAGGCTCATTGTATTGAAGCTGTCTAAAATCAACGGCAAAGAAAGAATCCTCAAGGCAGCCAGGGAAAAGAAGACGGTAATCTACAAAGGAAAGACCATTAGATTATCATCAGATTTTTCAGCAGAAACTCTACAAGCCAGGAGGGAGTGGAACCAAATATTCAAACTATTGAAAGAGAGAAATTATGAGTCAAGAATAATGTATCCAGCAAAGATACCCTTTAGATATGAAGGAGAAATAAAGATCTTTCCAGACATACAGAAGCTGAGGGAATTTTCTAATACACGACCTGCACTACAAGAAATACTAAAGGAGGCTATTCGACCACCATCAACAGGGACAATTTGTGGCAACCAAAACATAAAAAGGGGGGGAGGGTAAAAGCCTGAACTGCAATATGGGAATGGAGAAATTAAGTGTGCTGAAGAAAATGGAATACTCTAAATATCAAACTTTATTTAACTTAAACTTAAGGGTAACCACTCAAAAAAATCCAGAACTGAAATTTATACAGTAATAAAAAAAGAAACAGAGGGAAACATCGTAGAATACCACCACACAGAAATAATGGACAACAACAAAAAGGCAAAGAAACCATGGAGAAACAGCCTTACCTGAACACTAAAGATAGAATGACAGGAAATCCTCACATATCAATAATCACCCTAAATGCAAATGGACTGAACTCACCAACAAAAAGTCACAGAGTAGCAGATTGGATCAAAAAACGAAACCAACCTTATGCTGTCTCCAAGAGACACATCTCAGCTACAAGAACAAGCATAGACTCAAAGTGAAACGGTGGAAATTGACACTCCAAGCAAATGGTATCCAGAGACAGTTAGGTGTAGCCATAATGATATCAGATGAAACAGACTTCAGGGTGATAAACGTAACAAGAGACAAAGATGGACATTTCATAATGGTAAAGGGGACTGTACAATGAGAAGACATAACAGTCATCAATATTTATGCCCCCAATCAGGGAGCACCGAAATATACCAAGCAACTACTAACACAACTAACGGGAGAAATTGACCAAAACACAATTATACTAGGGCACTGAAATACATCATGACAGCTATGGATGGATCATCCAAACAGAAAATAAATAACGAAATAGCAGCCCTAAATGACACATTACATGAAATGGACATAATTGACATATATAGAGCCCTTCATCCTAAAACATGAGACTACACATTTTTTTCTAGTGTACATGGAACATTCTCAAGGATAGACCATATATTGGGACATAAGATCAGCCAGAGCAAATTTAAGAAGACTGAAATGACAAAAAGCATATTCTCTAATCACAAGACTTTGAAATTGGATATCGACTGCAAAAACAAAGCAGGAAAAAGCACAAATACAGGGAGATTAAACAACATACTTCTAAAGAATGACTGGGTCAAAGAAGAAATTAGAAGAGAGATCAAAAGATACATAGAAACAAATGACAATGAAAATACATCCTATCAAAATTTTTGGGATGCAGCGAAAGCAGTTTTAAGAGGGAGATTTATACCATTACAGGTCTATCTCAAGAAACAAGAAAAATCCAAATAAATAACCTCATGTTACACTTTAGAGAACTAGAAAAAGAAGAACAAGTGAAACCCAAGGACAGCAGAAGAAAGGAAATAACAAAAATCAGAGCAGGATCACCCAAACGGAACAACAGAAAGAAAAAAGAATAAAAAACAATGAGGATGGCTTAAGAGACCTCTGGGATAACATCAAACGCAACAACATGTGCATCATAGGAATACCAGAAGGTGAAGAGAGTAAGCAAGGGATTGAGAACATATTCGAAGTAATAATGTCTGAAAACTTCCCCAACCTGATGAAGGAAACCAACATACAAGCCCAGGAAGTGCAGAGAGTTCCAACCAAGATTAACCCAAACAGGTCCACACCAAGACACATTATAGTTAAAATGGCAAAGCTTAAAGACAAGGAGAGAATCCTAAAAGCAGCAAGAAAAAGACGGAGGGTTACATACAAGGGAACTCCCATAAGACTATCAAATGATTTTTCTACAGAAACATTGAAGGCCAGGAGGGAGTGGCAGGAGATAGTCAAAGTGATGGAAAACAAAGGCCTACAACCTAGATTGCTTTATCCAGCAAGGCTATCACTTAAAGTTGATGGAGAGATAAAGAGCTTTCCAGAAAAAAATAAGCTAAAGGAATATATTACAACCAAGCCAGCATTGCAAGAAATACTAAAAGGACTTCTGTAAATAGAAGAAAGATCAAAACAACCTAACTACAAATTTTAAAATGGCAATAACTATGCACCTATCAATAATCACTTTAAATGTAAATGGATTAAATGCTCCAATCAAGAGACATAGGGTGGCTGACTGGATGAGAAAGCAAGACCCTTGTATATGCTGTATACAAGAGACTCACCTCAGAACAAAAGACACACACAGGCTGAAAGTGAAGGGTTGGAGTAAGATATTTCATGCAAATGGAAACGAGAAAAAAGCTGGAGTTGCAATACTTATATCTGACAAAATAGACTTTAAAATGAAGAACATACTAAAAGATAAAGATGGACACTATATAATAATAAAGGGATAGATCCGACAAGAGGACATAACCCTAGTAAACATCTATGCACCCAACATAGGAGCACCTAAGTATATAAAACAGGTACTGAATGACATAAAGACAGAGATCAACAGTAACACTATTATTGTAGGAGACTTCAACACAACTCTGACAACAAGGGACAGGTCTTCCAGACAGAAAATCAATATGGAAACAACAGCCTTAAATGATACATTGGACCACTTGGATTTAATCGATATTTTCAGAACATTTCACCCCAATGCTGCAAAATACACGTTTTTCTCAAGCGCACATGGAACATTTTCCAAGATAGACCACATGTTAGGCCACAAAACAAGTCTTGATAAATTTAAGAAAATTGAAATCATACCAATTGTCTTCTCTGATCACAATGCTATGAAATTAGAAATGAACTACAGGAAAAAAACTGGAAGACACACCAATTCATGGAGGCTGAATAACTTTTTACTAAATAATGAATGGGTCAAGCAGGAGATCAAGGAAGAAGTCAAAAGATATCTCGAGACAAACGAAAATGAAAACACGACGACCCAAAATCTATGGGATGCCGCGAAAGCAGTCCTAAGAGGGAAATTCATAGCTTTGCAGGCCTACCTAAAGAAACAAGAAACATCACTAATCAACAGTTTATCTTCACATTTAAGGGATTTGGAAAAAAAAGAGCAAAATAAGCCCAAAGGGAGCACAAGGAAGGAGATAATAAAGGTCAGAGCAGAAATAAATGAAATAGAAACCAGAAAAACAATACAAAAGATCAATGAATCCAAGAGTTGGTTCTTAGAGAAGATAAACAAAATTGACAAACCTTTAGCCAGACTCATTAAAAAAAAGAGAGAGAGGACCCAAATTAATAAAATCAGAAATGAAAGAGGGGAAGTGACAACGGACACTGCAGAAATACAAAAAGTTGTAAGAAGTTACTATGAGCAACTATATGCCAACAAATTTGACAATTTGGAAGAAATGGACAATTTTCTAGAGGCGCACAACCTTCCAAGGCTAACTCAAGAAGAAACAGAAAACCTGAATAGACTGATTACCACCACGGAAATTGAATCTGTAATCAACAGTCTCCCAACAAACAAAAGCCCTGGACCAGATGGCTTTACAGGTGAATTTTACAAAACGTTCAAAAAAGAATTATCACCTATTCTCCTCAAGCTCTTCCAAAAAATCCAGAAGGAAGGAAGACTCCCAAACACTTTTTACGAAGCCACTATCACCCTGATCCCAAAATCAGACAAATACACCACAAAAAAAGAAAACTACAGGCCGATATCTCTAATGAACATAGATGCAAAAATCCTCAACAAAATATTAGCGAACAGAATTCAGCAATACATTAAAAAGATCATACACCATGATCAAGTGGGATTCATCCCTGATATGCAAGGGTGGTTCAACATCCGTAAATCAAATAATGTGATACACCACATTAACACAATGAAAAATAAAAATCACATGATCATATCAATAGATGCAGAAAAAGCATTTGATAAAATCCAACAGCCATTTATGATAAAAACCCTTGAGAAAGTGGGAATAGAGGGATCATATCTCAACATAATAAAGGCCATATATGACAAACCCACAGCTAACATCATACTCAATGGGGAAAAGCTAAAACCATTCCCCCTAAGATCAGGAACAAGGCAAGGTTGCCCACTATCTCCGCTTCTATTCAACATAGTGCTGGAAGTTCTGGCCACAGCAATCAGACAAGAAAAAGAAATAAAAGGCATTCAAATTGGTAAGGAGGAAGTAAAATTATCATTGTATGCAGATGATATGATAATATATATAGAGAGAACCCTAAAGACTCCACTAAGAAATTATTAGAGCTGATAGATGAATTTAGTAAAGTAGCAGGATACAAAATTAATATTCAGAAATCAGTTGCATTTGTATATACCAATAATAAAACATCAGAAGGAGAAATTAAAAAAACAATCCCATTTACAATCGTTCCAAAAACTATAAAATACCTGGGAATAAATTTAACCAAAGAAGTAAAAGATCTGTACTCAGAAAATTATAAGACACTGAAGAAAGGAATGAAAGAAGATATAAATAGATGGAAACACATATCATGTTCATGGATAGGAAGAATTAATATAGTTAAAATGTCCATACTGCCTAAGGCAATATACATATTCAATGCAGTTCCTATCAAACTACCAACGTTGTTTTTCACAGAAATAGAACATATAATCCTAAAATTTATATGGGACCATAAAAGACCCCGAATAGCAAAGGCAATCTTGAGAAATAAGAACAAAGTGGGAGGTATAACAATACCTGACTTCAAATTATACTACAAGGCTACAGTAATCAAAACAGCATGGTACTGGCATAAAAACAGACACATAAATCAATGGAACAGAATAGAGAGTCCAGGAATAAATCCACGCCTATATGGCCATTTAATCTACGACAATGAAAGCAAGAATGTACGATGGAGTAAAGACAGTCTATTCAATAAATGGTGCTGTGAAACCTGGACAGACACATGCAAAAAAATGAAGCTGGACCACCTCCTTACACCATATACAAAAATAAATTCAAAATGGCTTAAAGACTTAAATGTAAGATCTGAAACCATAAAATACCTAGAAGAAAACATAGGAAGAAACTTCTCAGACATTACCCGGAGTAAGATTTTTACTGATATATACCCTCGCTCGAGGGAAGTAAGAGAAAAAATAAACATGTGGGATTATATCAAACTAAAAAGTTTTTTCACAGCAAAGGAAACCATCAATAAAACAAAAAGGGATCCTACTGAATGGGAAAAGATATTTGCCAATGATATATCTGATAAGGGATTAATATCACAAATCTATGAAAACTCACTCAACTCAACTCCAAAAAAACAAACGACCCAATTAAAAAATGGGCAGAGGACTTAAAGAGACATTTTTCTAAAAAGGACATACAGATGGCAAACAGACATATGAAGAAATGCTCAACCTCACTAACCATCAGAGAAATGCAAATAAAAACCACAATGAGATACCACCTCACCCCAGTCAAAATGGCTATCATCAATAAATCAACAAACAACAAGTGCTGGCCCGGATGTGGAGAAAAGGGAACGCTTGTGCACTGTTGGTGGGATTGCAGATTGGTGCAGCCACTATGGAAAACAGTATGGAGGTATCTCAAAAATCTGAAAATGGAACTACCCTATGATCCAGTAATCCCACTCCTAGGTATCTATCCGGAGAAATCCAAAACTCCAATACAAAAATCTTTATGCACTCCTATGTTTATTGCAGCACTATACACAATAGCCAAGACATGGAAACAACCAAAATGCCCATCGGTAGATGACTGGATTAAGAAACTGTGGTACACTTATACAATGTAGTATTACGCAACCATAAAGAAGAAAGAAATCTTACCATTTGCAACAACATGGATGGACCTAGAGAACATTATGTTAAGTGAAATAAGTCAGACAGAGAAAGATAAGTACCATATGATCTCACTTATTTGTGGAATCTAAAGAAAAGAATAAGTGAATGAACTAACCAGAAACAATGTTGGAGACAAAGAGGAAAAACTGAGGTTTGCTAGATGGGCGGGGGGGGGGGGGGCGGGTGAAGGGATTGAAGGGCAGTCGGTGACCACAGGATGGCCACGGGGTTTGAAAATTAATCTGGGGAACGTAATTTAGCGGTTACCAGAGGGTAAAGGGGTTGGGGGTGGGAGATGAGGGTAAGGGGGATCAAATATACGGTGATGGAAGGAGAACTGACTCTGGGTGGTGAACACACAATGTAATTTATAGGTGATGTGATATAGAATTGCACACCTGAAATCTATGTAATTTTAATAACAATTGTCACCCCAATAAATATAAATAAATAAAAAAATCAGAGCAGAACTAAATGAAATAGAGAACAAAAAGACAATAGAAAAAAATTAATGTGACAAAGAGCTGGTTTTTTGAAAAGATTAACAAAATTGACAAACCCTTGGCTAGACTCACTAAGATAAAAAGAGAGAAGACACTAATTAACAAAATCAGAAATGAAAAAGGGGAAGTTATCACGGATGCCACAGAAATACAAAGGATCCTCCAAGAATACTATGAAGGACTATATACCACCAAATTCAATAACCTAGAAGAAATGGACAAGTTCTTAGAAACATAGAGCCTTCCTAGGCTGAACCATGAATAACTGGAAAATCTAAAAGGACGGATCACCAGTAATGAAATTGAATCAGTCATCCAAAACCTTCCCAAAAGCAAAAGCCCGGGACCAGATGGCTTCACTATTGAATTCTACCAAACCTTCAAAGAGGATCTAATACCAATCTTGCTCAACCTTTTCCAAAAAACTGTAGAAGAGACAGTACTCCCTAACTCATTTTATGAGGCCAACATTACCTTGATACCAAAACCTGGTAAGGACAACACAAAAAAAGAAAACTACAGACCAATATCTCTGATGAATACAGATACAAAAATCCTAAACAAAATTCTAGCAAATCGAATACAACAATGCATTAAAAAGATTATTCATCACAACCAAGTGGGTTTCATCCCAGGGGCACAAGGATGGTTCAACATCCGCAAATTCATCAATGTGGTACATCACATAGACAAAATAAAAGACAAAAATCATACGATTACCTCAATTTATGCAGAAGAAGCATTTGACAATATACAGCATCCATTTATGATTAAAACACTTAATAAAATTGGTATAGAAGGAAAATACCTTCACATCATAAAGGACATATATGACAAACCCTCAGCTAATCTCATAATTAATGGTGAAAAACTGAAGTCCTTTGCTCTACGTTCAGGAACATGACAGGGCTGTCCCCTATCACCTCTGCTTTTCAACATAGCGTTGGAAGTCCTTGCCAAAGAAATCAGGCAAGAGAAAGAAATAAAAGGAATCCAAATTGAGAATGAAGAAGTTAAATTGTCACTCTTTGCAGATGACATGATGCTATATATAGAAAACCCTAAAGACTCCACCAAAAAGCTATTAGAAACAATCAACGAATACAGTGAAGTTGCCGGCTACAAAATCAATGTACAAAAGTCAATATACTATATACTATTCCTATATACTAACAATGACATCTCAAAAAAAGAAATACAAAAAACAATTCCTTTTGCAATTTCAGCAAAAAGAATAAAATACCTAGGAATAAACTTATCCAAGGATGTGAAAGACCTATATACTGAAAACTATAAGACATTTTTAAAAGAAATTGAAGAAGACACAAAGAAATAGAAAGACATTCCGTGCTCATGGATTGGAAGAATCAACATAGTTTAAATGGCTATATTACCCAAAACGATAGGCAGATTTAATGTGATCCCCATCAAAATCCCAATGGCATTTTTTAAAGAAATAGTACAAAAAATAATCAGATTTTTTTGGAACCACAAAAGACCTCAAATAGCCAAAACAATCTTAAGAAAAAAGAACAATACTGGAGGTCTCACACTCCCTGACTTTAGCTTGTACTACAGGGCTACAATAATCAAAACAGCATGGTATTGAAAGAAAAACAGACACATAGACCAATGGAATAGAATTGAGAACCCAGAAATAAAACCACATAAATATGAACAGATAAATTTTGACAAAGAAGCAAAAATCATACAATGCAGAAAAGACAGCCTCTTCAATAAATGGTGCTGGCAGAATTGGATAGCCACGTGCAAAAGAATGAAACTGGACTGCTATCTGTCACCATGTACCAAAATTAATTCAAAATGTATCAAAGACTTAAGCATAAGACCTGACACAATAAACTGCATGGAAGAAAACATAGGTACTAAACTTATGGACCTTGGGTTCAAAAGAGCATTCTATGAATTTGACTCCAAAGGCAATGGAAGTAAAAGCTAAAATAAACGAATGGGACTATATGAAACTTAAAAGCTTCTGCACAGCAAAAGAAACCATCGACAAAATAAAGAGGCAACCAACTGAATGGGATAAGATTTTTGCAAACAGTTCCTCCGATAAGGGACTAATATCCAAAATATACAAGGAACTCATGAAACTCAACAACAAAAAAACAAACAACCCAATTGAAAAATGGGCAGAGGACCTGAAGAGACATTTCTCCAAAGAGAACATACAAATGCCAAATAGACATATGAGAAAATGCTCAACATCACTAATCATCAGAGAAATGCAAATAAAATCCACAATGAGATATTTCCTCACCCCAGTCAGAATGGCTATCATCAAGACAAATAGTAACAAGTGTTGGAGAGGCTGTGGAGAAAAAGGAACCCTCATACACTGTTGGTGGGAATGCAGACTGGTGCAGCTGCTATGGAAGGCAGTGTGGAGGTTCCTCAAAAAATCACTGACATGTGGTATATAAACCAAAAACAACAAAAGACCAAGACAAACAAATGAGAAACAAAGACTCATAGAAACAGACAATAGTTTAGTGGTTACCAGAGGGTAAGTGGTGTGGGGGTGGGAGATGAGGGTAAGGCGGATCAAATATATGGTGATGGAAGGAGAACTGACTATGGATGGTGAATAGACAATGCGATTTATAGATGATGTAATACAGAATTGTACGCCTGAAATATATGTAATTTTACTAGAATTTTCACCCCAGTAAATTAAAAAAAAAAATGAAAAGAGGAGGTAAAAAGAAAAAAAAAAATTACGAATAGAATTACCATATGACCCAGCAATCCCTCTCCTGGGTATCTACCCAAAAAATCTGAGAACATTTATCCATAAAGATACGTGTACTCTAATGTGCATTGCAGCTTTGTTTACGGTGGCCAAGACATGGAAACAACCAAAATGTCCTTCAATAGATGAACGGATAAAGAAGTTGTGGTATATATATATATATATATATATATATATATATATATATATATATATATATATATATATATATATATATATATATACAATGGAATATTATTCGGCGGTAAGAGAAGATGATATAGGAACATTTATGACAACATGGATGGATCTTGAGAGTATGATGCTAAGCGAAACAAGTCAGACAGAGAAAGCAGAGAACCATATGATTTCACTGAGATGTGGTATATAAACCGAAAACAACAAAAGAAGAAGACAAACAAATGAGAACAAAACTCATGGACACAGACAATAGTTTAGTGGTTACCAGAGGGTAAGGGGGGTGGGGGGTAGGAAATGAAGGTAAGGGGGATCAAATATATGGTGATGGAAGGAGAACTGACTCTGGGTGGTGAACACACAATGGGATTTATAGATGATGTAATATAGAATTGTACACCTGAAATCCATGTAATTTTACTAACAATTGTCACCCCAATAAATTTAAAAACAGAAAGATAAATACAAGTCATGTTTGACTTCTGCAATTACAAGGGGTGCTCAAAGTGGTTACCATCAGTGTAATTTTTTTTCCCTTTATTAACATGTGTATACATGTTTTGGAGATATATATATATATAATTATATATATAATTTTGTTTAATAATCTAGGAAACTTGCAGCCATTAGCAGTTCCTGTGAAATTGGGAATTCAGGTATCTCTGTGGAGCTGTTAGTGTATTGAACCTTGTAAGTAAAATATATGCATATTTTTGATAGCACATGTGACCGGGTTTCTCTAAAATTGACTTCATTAGTTTTGTTCTCAGCAAAATGACCTGAGCCACTCAATACAGTTTTTATTGTTTCTTATGTTAATGCATTCTCTTTTTACAATAAATTTGTGACCATCCGAAGATGCCAATTAGACATACATGGCATCAGGGCCTTCATAGCCACCATGGGTTTTCTCTTCTCCATCCATTATATTCTTATGAAATTCAACTTCACTTCCACAGGAAGTTTAGTAGTTTCTCATCAGCCCTGCACCCATCGCAGCCACGGCACAGAGTCCCTGAGCACCACCACAGCCCCCACTCCAGGGCTGCCCCTCACTCCCAGATGCCTGCCTCCATGGGTTTCCCAGGACCCTTGCTGTCTTCATGTGTGTGTGGACCCCATTGGCTGTAATTAATGTCTCCCAGGAGCTTTTAAAATTCTCAGTGCCCAAGCCACACCCCATTTAGAGTTTCCTGGTGGAACCCAAGCATCAGTATTTTTGAAAGCCCTAGTGAGTCTAACTCATGGCCTAGGCCATGAGTTTCAGGTAGAAACTGGCCCATGAGAGTGTGGGTGTACCTATAGGCCCGGGTTAGGTGGAGACAAGCTCTGAACTGCTGGTTCTTTCTGAGCTGCCGGTTGTAAATTCAGCTCAGCAAGATCCACAGCCCCATGCAGGGGAGGATGGGCTCTGTGACCTCTTCTCGGCCTTGTCTCACTCCTCAAAGCCAAGGCCTGGAGGGGGCAGGACTCCCACTTGCCTTCCAGTGGAGGCCTTTGTTTTGTTTACCTACTCTCCACACGTGCAGGTGCTTTCTTGTGCACGTGGCTGAAAGACTTCTTTCAAAGCAGATCAGCATTTCATATGGTTTGGATAACCCTCAGTGTTTCCTAGAAGTTCACTAGGCCTGACTGGCTCATTTAAATGGAGGCCAATGGTTTCAGCCCACGTCAGCATTTTCACAAGAGCGCCTGCCAGGTCCATGTTGATCTTCTGATAGGGTGAAGGGTCTACCCTGAGGACCCTTATTATAGAAAAAACAGGGGCTGATGCAGAGCTCTGGGACCAGAACACCTGGCTGAAGGGATGAGGGAATCTCATGGGGTCACAGAAGGGACACAGGGTCCCTTTTGAGAGAATCTGTTATCCACTGATGACATGGTCCTCCGTTTTCCACAGAGAGGGCAGTTTTTCCAGGTTAAGTCCTGGTTCTGGAGGTAGCAGAGCAGTGTCATGGTGCCTGGGAGCTTGCAGACAGCCCATGTTCCTTCTGCAGTCCCTGAGGCCTCACTATTGCTGCTGCACCCCAGGCCACTGAGAGAGGTGGGGGGTCAGGGGTGGCCCAGCACCAACAGTCTGTAAACTGCCACCCAGAAGGAGAATAACGTACCATGTCTAGAGAATGCCATTCACTGTGACTGAGCAGTGCCGCCCTCTGGAAGTCCCATCAGAGATTGCCTAGTTATCTAACAGGCCCTGGCTTGCTGCCAGCTGACAAAAGGCTTCTAACAAGCTCTGGTATCCAGAGACTCACCTGGAGATGGCTAAACATTTTATCTCCTAGGACAACTTCGCTGTCTGTACCCAGGCCTATCTGCTCTCTCCAGATTCCTGCTCCCTTCCACTCTCCTTCTCTTGCTTAGCATAGAGTTGTAGACCAAGCTAGGAGATAAAGGCCTCACGCTAATCTCGATACACTGAACTTTATGACTATTTTGAACAGGAAAGTGAATTGGGTGACCCAAAGAGTAAAGCAAAGTCAGTTTTTAATCTTGAGTCTGGACCCTGTAATAACCAAAGTTTATTTAACATATGTGCCATATACTGCATTTTACACAGGAAATCTTCCAAATCTCCTAAAAGGTACTATTATTTTCTCAAGCCCATTGTACAGATGAGGTATTTGAGGTGCTGCCACTGCAAACACTGACTTGAATCAAGACCCTGCATGTGTTCTTCTGTGTAACCTTTAGAATCCTCTGCACTGAGACTGAGACACACTGTCATCGCCCGGGAAGACACCAGAGCCCCTCCCCTGGGGGATGGATATTCTTACTGAGGAGCAGGAGATTGGGGAAGAGGAGCCTTGGCAGTGGTCTTTTTGACCTGTTGGACGCAAATGGCCTGGTGCACAGAGCTCCAGTTTGGAGCAGGGAGGTGAGGTTTGTAGGCCCAGCCCCGCCCAGCTCCATCTGAGGCCTTCCCCAGTCTTCCACCAAGACATTTGAGGAAGGAATAACATCAAAGATGGGGCAGCTCAATTCCTGTTCCAATCTGACATGGGCCAGGGAGGGAGTAGTATCTGAAGAGGTGGCAGGTCAGCTGCTCCAGGGAAAGCTTTCCAAGGTGAAGCAGAGCAGACACTCCCCTACTCTGACCCCACAAAAAAGGAAAAGCGCATGAATCAGTTAATTGAATTTAGGATAGCGTCTTACAGTGTCTGTCTGTTAATATTGTTCTGCATCTACTTATTCTGTATCCTCTTACTAGCTATGTGACTTTGGGCAATTTCTGTTCCTCAGTTTCTTCATCTGTACAGTGAGTATAATAATAGTACTCAGCACATAGAGTCGTGGTGAGGCTTAAATGTGTGTGAAATACTTGGAACAGTGCCTGACACATAGTCAATACTACATTGGTGTTAGCTACCCTGTTTCCCCAAAATGTAAGATCTGGTCTTATATTAATTTTTGCTCCAAAAGATGCATATTAGAGCTGATTGTCCAGCTAGGTCTTATTTTCGGGGAAACACGGTAGTAATAGTAATAGGTCTCTTTTGAAATCAGAATGATTAATAAGTTATTTTTCAGTAAGAATATACCATGGTTAAAGAGTTTTATGGGGCAGCCAGATGACTCAATTGGTTAGAGCGCGAGCTCTGAACAACAGGGTTGCCGGTTTGATTCCCACAGGGGCCAGTGAGCTGTGCCCTCCACAACTAGACTGAAGACAAAGAGCTGATGCTGAGCTTCCGGGGGGTGGGGGGGCCGGGGGGGCCGGATGGCTCAGTTGGTTAGAGTGGAGCTGATGGGCCTGGAGAAACACACTGTTCCCCAATATTCCCCAATAAAACTTTTAAAAAAAACGTTTTTTGACTGTTACACAAGTAAGACACATTAGAATATTCTACAAAGGAAAGCAGTAGCACCTCCCTTCCTGGGCCATTGTAAGAACTATTTTGGCTGTGGTAAAAAATAATAATAAATGTTTATTTGAATACTTACAGTACAATGGGCTCTTTTGTGTGCATCACCTGATTTAGTGTTTATGTCACTTCCAAAGGATATTTCCTTTTCCAGAGAAGGAAGCCAAGGCCCAGAGAGGTTAAGTGTCTTGCCTCTTATTACATGTGCTAGCCAAGCCTCCATGCCATTCTGTACCCGGTGACAGGAGATGGACAGACAATGTGACCCTTGCAGCCCAAAGAGTCTCGCTTGGGCTTGCTCAATCCATCAGCAAAATGAAGATCAGAAATTCTTCATTCTCACCTCAAAGTGTTTCACTTCTCTCACAGTAATAAATTTTCCTAACATTAACAGAAGCCAGTGTGCTGGTCAGCCCCAAGCACCAATTGGCAGCTCTAGAGCAGACGCAGCCTGCACAGAGGACTGAATGGCATTCTGTGTGTAGAAGCCTTGGGCAGAGTCAGTGCTGGGCTCCAGTGAGAACAGGCAGTCCACAAGGTTTTGACTGACTCATACTTTATAAATTGGTTTCTTGCACGGGCTATCAATGGGGGCTTGGGTGGATAACAGAATTTTCCAATACTGTTCGTCCCCTCTCTCCTCAGCAGCCATCCAAATCTCCATGCACAGCTCCTGGAACGTATGTGTTGTGTTTAGCAGGATCATCTGGTTAGGCTCCATGGCTCTGGCTGGGCCTGTGAGGATCTAAGAGGCTACAGTTCAGAGGGGCCTTGGAGAGCAGCTTAGGTGCTCCATTTGCAAGTGGGGAGACAGTGTCCCAGGCAGCTCCTGCCAAGCAGGCTACAGACTCAGGCACTCTCAGCCACGCCTATCCATTACCAGGAGGGGCGGGTCCTCAGGAAGTGCCCAAGGGATTGTTCATGGCTTGATTACATGGACCTGCCAACCTTGACTGTCCACAGCAAGTACCCTTCATGCACAGTCCAACTGCAGGAGGCCTATCAGAGCCCAGAAACACAAGCAGCCCAAATGTAACCATTCCCTACAGGCAGAGCGTCAGGAAAGTAAGTTATTGGGGAAGTACTTTCAGGAAAGTTAGGGTGAGTCAACTAAGTAAGGATGTGGGCTGGGCCAGACCAACTTCATCCTGGTCCCACTGGGAACCCAAGAGCATGGGTTATACCACAAAGTCAGACTCACACTGAGGCGAGAGGGCTAGTGTTTTGTGCCCCTGCATCAATCAGTCATTGGATATGGGCTTAAGGCAAGGGGAGTTTTACTACGCTCTGGGGTCAGAGGAGGCTGAGGCTAATTCTCTAGAGAAGGGGAGCAGCTGTTAGCTAACATTGACACCAGTTTGGGGATAGGTGCACCAGTCCAGCAATGGGGATCTAAGTAGGACACCAATAGTATCCCTGTGCCATGCCCATGGAAATACAGCCAGGGCACAGCTCAGCTGGAACCCCATCAAGAGCCAGCCTGGTGACTCTGACTTCTGGAAAGCCAGAAGGCGAAGGATCCAGGCAGCACTACTATAAGCAGTGTCTATGACAGCCTAGCCATCACCCCAAACACTCATACTCTGAAACTGTAAAGCCAGTGGTTCGTGGATCTGTCCTCTTATCTCTTCCCAGCAGGACTCAGGCCTGCAGGCTCCATCAAGAGTAGTACTAGGGGCTTCTTCCCAAGCTCACTGAAGCCAGAGCCAGCCTCGTCTACACACAGGCACACAGGACACCTATCAGAACTGCTCTGTGACAATCCAAAATCTTCTCCCCAGAGACTGTAATACAAGTTTGCTGCTGAAACACAAATACCCGCCTTGGATGTGGAAGAGATTAAATTAGGAACAATCTTAATTTCTTCTGGCAGAGGGAAGCCAGCAAGAGCTGTCAACTCCCCAATGATATGTTGTTAAGGAAATCCAGGTTTAAAAGTATCTCATAAGTTTGCCTTCGCCTGCTGATAAAGAGAGTCAGCTAACGGAACCCAATCACTAGGCATGATCCTAATGAGATAATGTGGTGTACTGCACAGAGACCCAGCCAGCTCCTTGAAATTCTTTTGAGTTTCTGAAGTACCACATTGTAATAAGAAAGGGAGAGTAAGGGCAAACGAGAGAAGGAAATATGGGCATAATTAGCCAAGGAGATGAGGTGATTCAACAAAGATCATACAGTCTCCGTAGGTTGAATAGCTGTGGTGTTTATCAACACACTTTGCAGATGCTTTTGGCCTCCAGGCCTTTCTGTTTTCTTAGTGAGACAAGTAAACTCAGTGCTGTCTTCTTGGAATATCCAGAGATTAAAGGGCTTATCATAAGCAAATTAGCAGATTTTCTTGAGGTCCTCACTGGCGGCTAGCAGTGGGCCTCAGTTGGGTCTCCCCCAAGTCTGAAGGTCTTGGGGCAAGGGGCTATGTTCACAGGAACCTCAGCCTAGGACTGAGATTGTTCTCTTGTGTATCCAGTTTGACCAACTGTGTGCTGGGTGCTCAGGCTGGGTGGGCTGTGATGGGGCTCTGGCTCCACTTTCATAGTGTTTGGCCCTGCCCTAATTGTTCCAGGGCTGCACTGTGACCCATGTTTATTCTGGCTATGATCTGGGATGAGCTAATTTTTGTGTATATACCTATATGAGAAACTTGTCTGGGTGCCAATGATCAACCTATTTGGCAAACCAAAAAAAAAGGACCCACCCACATGCAAAGAAAATGTGATTCGGGCTTAAGGCAATAAAATAAACTTCAAAACTCTTATTTACTGTTTAAGTGCTCTCAGCCCCTATGCCCACTCTTCCCTCATGCCCACTTTCATAGGAATAGGCAACTTTTTGTTCTAAAGGGCTTTGAGAAACTGATGATGGCTATGAAAACTCTTTCCAGAAAAACACGCATAGAAGCTGTGGTGTAATTTCAAATGTTTACAGATCCTGATCACAAACTCCAGGTTTCAAAATTCTGAAGAAGAGGGGAAGTTTGAGGGAATGACTCACTTTGGTAGCCTGATCCTAAGACAGATGTTATCTAGGCAGGACGCCACCTTGAGACAGGTGGCCTCTTGAGTGGGCCCCAGTTTTTATTTCCTGTGTTCCCCTGGTTGTGTTTCCAGGCCTCTCTTTCTCTGGATAAAAGAGAAACCAGTGCCCACAGGGCAGAGCTTGGTGACAGCATGAGAGGGGATACAAGAGCAGAGGCAGGAACCATGACTCTCAAGATCCATTTGGGATCCTGCACAACTGCCTCTTCTTTTTTATGTGTGTTTTTTTGGGTTTTTTGTTTGTTTGTTTGGTTGGTTGTTGTTTTGTGTGTGTGTGTGTGTGTGTTTTTTTTAATTAAAGTTTATTGGGGTGACAATTGTTAGTAAAGTTACATAGATTTCAGGGGAACAATTCTGCCTCTTGTATTGTGGGATCTTTGTTATCCCCATTCTATTCTCCAAATGGCCCAGCAGATGACCCTTTGGAAGGAAAGGGACTCATGTGCTGGCTTTGGAAGGCAGTGAAGAGGGGGAACTTGGGAGACTATGTACCCTGTTAGAGCCAGCCTCAAGGGGAGAGAACCCCAAGGGACAGAGTGGTTGTGGTGATACCAGAGAGGAAGGGGAGGAGCTGATGTTCTGGGGCCTTGAAGGAGGAACAGGAGGGAAATTGGGTCAGTTCTTGGCTGGGGCATGAGAAGGAGTGTGGGTTGTTACCTGTGGACAACTCCTGGCTTCCTACGAGAGACCTGAAGGGGTTCTGATGTGAGTGGAGTCATAAGTTTAGAAACCAGCCATTGGCTTTGCTGTCTAAATAGGGTTTCTTTCCCTCAGGGATCACTGATATGTCATGTCCCTGTAACTGTGTATTGTATTTTGGAGGTGGTGTATCCAGAAAATATTGGAAATCCAAATCGAATACTCCCTCCCCCACCCTGGGCAGAACATCCATTACACATAGTCTGAGGGGACTGGGTGAAGTAAGGGAAGGGGTAGGAAGTCCGGCTGCTCAGATACAACCAAAAAAGTGGGGAGCCATGCAGAGAATATTCTCCAGATCTCAGAATCCTTCACAGCCCAGTATCTTCTGCCGATAGTGCTCACATACATGGCTTCTGCAGAAGGAGAGCAGGGGCATTGTGAGCAAGGGGCCTCGGGTCACAGGGACTCAGGACTATTCACTCATTCATTCACTAACAAGCATTTCTAGAACATCTTCTACATGACAGGCACTGTTCTAGGCTGTGAAGTACTAGCAGGGAACAGAATAGAGCCCTCCGTGGAGGCTCTCAGGTTCAGATTCTTGCTTTGGTACTGCACCACCACAGGTGAGCTACCTAGCCACATTCTCTTGCAGGGCATTAAGGCAGACCCTCCTCAAAATGGTCCAGGGAAACAGCTACAGGCCCTCGGACCCCACCCTCCCACCTCCTATCTCCTTGAGCTAAGAAGGCAGATATCCCTTCCCACTTCACCTGGTTCCAGACCTGGCTCTAGCAATGTTCTCCAAGTGATCTCAGGCAAATCACTTCCCTTCTCTGCTCCTCCAGTCACACCACTGGGATTTTGTTAGCATCATGGAACCCACAGAAGGTCCAGATGGAGAAGAGACCTCAGGAATCATCGAGCCCTATGCCCTAATTTCATAGAAGAAACTGATGCTCATACTGGTAACTAATGAGTGTCTGAGAAAGCTCTTGGT
Organism: Rhinolophus ferrumequinum; assembly: GCF_004115265.2. Lineage (NCBI taxonomy): Eukaryota > Metazoa > Chordata > Mammalia > Chiroptera > Rhinolophidae > Rhinolophus > Rhinolophus ferrumequinum. The sequence continues at coordinate 868,773 of NW_022680423.1, forward strand.
GAATGGAAAACTCTCTGTAAATACAAGGGATTGTTATATTATTTTTGTTATTTTTCCTATGAGCACACTGGCTGGTCTCCCGCGACCCAAGCAGGCAGGGGACACACGAGTCATGAATCCTTCCCTACAGGTCCCTGGGTCCTTCATTTGTCCTCAAAGAACTCATTCTTTGAGTTCTGAGCCTCATGAGGCTCCCCCTGCTGTGGCTGCCCAGCCCCACTAAGAGGATGAAAGCTGTTTATTGCTTTCTCGCATGGTCAGGGAGGCTGGGGCTATAAGGCTAATTAAACCACGGACAGATTCCTGAGCAGTTGGCTGGGACCATAAGTGCCATTACAACAGCAAAAGGCCAGCGATGACAGATGGAGCTTTTTCAATACTATGTCACTGTTGCCCCTGAACACGGCTTCCACTCTGTCCCTCAGCTTCAGGGCCATGCTCCATGGGGTGATTGCTCTGCATCAGGGAAGCCTATAGACAACTAGGGGGAAAAGCAAAAATAAAGGACAGAAGGAGTGGAACTAACTCAATCTAAACACAATGACTAGAAATAGCAACCTGCCCTATACCATGGTCTCCTTGAAAGGATATAAACCAGTCCAACATGCTTCTCAATGGAATAGGGAAATATTTCCCAAAGTCTAATAAAATCCCTTCTGCTGCCAAGACACCAAAAGGATGTGGGAAAGGAAAATGTTGAATGTGCCAAGGGACAGAGGCAGTGAGCTAGTGCAGGGCTTCTTCAGGATAATCAATGACTACTCTGGGGCCGTTCTTCGACCTTCAGAATGGGTGTCCCTTTTCAAGCTCCCCAGTCAACAGAGAGAATTACTCTCAATTTTACCTCCTTCCTTCCATCCCTTCCAGAAATTTGACCTAGATGATATTAAACCAAAATCTTGACTTAACTTTGCTTTCCATGCTACCCACAATCAATGAGCTGGAGGGTGAAAGGAAGAGAAAGGCAAATGAATAATTTCATTGTTTAAAATAACCTACAGGGAAAGTCTTTGTGTGGTTATGGAGTAGGCCAGATTGAGTTTGAGTCCTGTCTCTGCCTCTGGGACAGTTCATTTAACCTCCTCTGGGCTTCTGGTTCCTCCAATGTAGTAAATACAGCTAAATATTCTTGCCTTGTGGGGTTGTTGTGAAGCTCAAGAGAGATCATGCATTTAAAATGCCAAAGTGGTTGGCAGAAGTGAATTGTGGTTATTCAGCCACTCATCAGTGAACATGGGCTCCAAGGGGAATTAGAAACTTCTTTATCTTGAAGAAGAAATCTCAGCTTTCCTTGATAACAAATTCTTCATAGCCTTTAGAATCAGAAAGGTCACCCTAAAGTCTAGACTGACTCCCACCTGCTGCAAGATCCCTGAAGGTACAGATCCAAAAGAGTGATTGGGAGATGGAGGGGCTGGTGTTCAGGGAAGGCCTGGCTCCCACCTCCTTCCAGTTTGGAAGATACATAAATCTAGTCAGGTTGTTTATCTCCTTTCCATTCTCCCATGCTTCTCAAAACCAACAAGATCACTTGGCCCAGATGGAGTTCCAGCACAAGCACTGACATGATGTAATCTGACAGCCCTGCCCCCTGCTACCAAGCCAGAGCATGGACAGAGGCTGCCAGGCTGCTGCTGAGGCACTTATGTTACCTCATTGAATCCTTAGAGCCATAATGCCAACTGGGGACCATGGAGGAGACAACTCAAACTTCACGCTATGAAGATAATTTAGAACTGTTTACAAAAGTGTGGTCAGGACTTAATGAAACTAACCAAGGATTGTGCAGTGTCCTTCAACTGGCAACGGCAGAAGCCCTTACCTCCCCTGGGCTGAAGGGACCACAGAAGGAGCAGTTACTGGCACTAGGAGAGAGTATCTTTCAAAGCAGAGGGTAGGGGGCTGCCTGATAGGAGCTGTGGCCCTTGATGGAAAGACGCCACCAGCTTGTGGGGATCCTGCTGAGAAGGAATTGGGGGAATAAACCCCCAACCTGACTGTTCCATAATTCTGATCTTTGCTGTTGCCTCTTGCTGACCCAACCCAATCAGGGGTCAGAGAGCAAAGAAGTTCATTGATGCTGTTCAAGTGGAAAAGCTTGTGGAAGGGGCAAAGCAGAATGGAGAAAGCAGAGATTGACCTGGAGAAGCAAACAGCAGGTAGTCAGCACATGCAAGCACAGGATGATCACCGTTTATAAGTGCCCAGAGTCAACAACTGATTTCAGGTCTGACCCTACGCCCATGTTTTCTGTAATGTCTTATCTCCAAGAAAGTAGGACAGGACGTAAGGGAAGATGGGTATCAGGTATTCAAATTAAGGAAAAGGAAGAATACCCTGTGTGGGCCTAACATTCAATGGGAAAGCCTTTAAAAGAATACTTAGAATTTTTCCTAAAGTTAGGACTTCATACAACTTCTGGCTCTGTAATTGCTCTTCCTTTCTTCTGGGTCTTACTTCCTGACCATCACCTGTGAACAGAAAGCTTCAGCTTATGCCTGTGAGTTTTGCAGCCTGCTTGTCACCTTCCCTTCCTGACTGCCTGTATTATGGACTTTGGACTTGTTTACTCAGCCCCCACAATTATACTGGCCATTCCCTTGTAATAAATATATCTCTTAACTGGTTCTATTTCTCTGATTAAACCCTGAGAATACACTCAATAAATATTTCTTGACAAGGAAAAAATAGTGAGACATACATGTAAAAGTCTTTGGCATTAAAGTCAACACACACATGCAAGAGAAAAATTATTCTTTAATTCAATAAATGTTTATGAGACAACCTACTATCACAGGCATTGTTCCTAGAGCTTAAGATAAACAACAAATAAAATAGGCAAGTCTCTGCCTTCATGGAAATTCCATTCCATTTGGGGTAGACAGACAATAACCAAATAAATCAATGCATAGTATGTCAAATGGAGATAAGTGCTATGGAGAAAAAGGAAAACAGGATAAGGCATGTAAGGAGTGCTGGAATCGAGGGTTGCAGTTATGTGTAAGGTGGTTGAAGAAGTCTTGAGGATAAGAAATCATTTGAATAAAAGCCTGAAGGAAGTGAGAAAGAAAGACATATGGAGATCCAGGGAGAGGAAACAGCAGGTGCAAAGGCCCTGAGGCTGAAGCTCATTAGGCATGTTGAAGAAGAATGGAGGCTGGCATGGGTGAAAAAGAGTGACCAAGATGAAGGGATTAGGGACCACTCTGCTGTGTCAGTTAATGAAAGGAGAGAAAGGGAGAACTGTTAGAAGCTATTGCAATAATCTAGATAAGAGATGATAGCTTGTACCAGCTGGAGATAATGAGGAACAGATGCCAGTAAAACCAAAGGATTTGTTGATGGGTTGGATATGAGGTATGAAAGATAAAAAGAAGTTAAAGTGTATTCCAAAGGTTCTGGCCTGAGCAACTAGAGTATGGTGTTGTCATTTGCAGAGTTGGGAAAGATTTTGGGTGGGTCTACCCACAGTCTTTTTGCAGCTTTGAGAGGGGAAATTTGGAATTCTGTTCTGGACATATTACATCGATATGAATGTTAGTTACATGGGTCTGGAATCAGGGAAAAGACTGAGTTAAACTTATACATCTGGGAGCTGTCAGCATATACATGGTATTAAATCCACAGGACTAGGGAAGATTACCTGTGAGTAAGTGCAGAGAAAGAAGAGGGGAGGGCCAAAGCATGAGCCCTGGAGGCACTAGGATAAGGCCAGCAGGAGACATTGAGAAGCAGCGGTCAGTGGGATAGAAGAACTAGATAAGGAGAACAAAATACAACAAAGAAAAACTAAGGATTCATCTCACTTGAATATTGTTGTGCAGATCCAAAATAAAATATTAGTAAATAAAACTGAGCAGTGATTGAAAAAAATAGTACCTCAGGACCAGCTTGGGTTTACCCCAGTTGCATAGGCTGATTCAACATTATAAAATGTGTTAATATAGTTCACTGTATAAGGAAGGAAAATTCTATGTGGTTATGTCGGTACACACCAAAAAAGGATTTGATAAAACTCTATATATTTTTCTTGTTTAAAAAAAAGGCTCAACAAAGCAGAAACATAATTAAACTTCCAAAAAATTGAGAAACATCCCCATTCTGCCAGAAATAACCCAGAAATGATTGTCCTATTCAACACGATTCTGGAGGTGCTAGTCACTGCATCGAGGGAAGGAAAAGAAGGAGGGAGGATAAATAAAAGAAGGATAAAATTTTCAGACGACACGATTGTCTACCTAGGAAGTCCAAAAGAATAAAATGACAGAGTATTAGGTAATAAGAGTCCAGTGGTAAAGTATCAGAACCACCACCAAAAAATCAAAGCTTCCCTCCATGCCACCAATTAAAAAAAAAAAAAAAAACATTCAAAATAGAAAAGAAACACACAAAAACAAATAAATAACAAATGCCTCTAACATTCCAAGGCATGAACCTGTAAGATATGAATAAAACTTTTATGGAAAAACTGTAAAACTCTACTGAGGACTTAAATAAATGGAGAGATAGCTAATGTTCCTGAATGGGAAGTCTCACCATTGCAAAGATGTTTATTCTTTTGCAATCCAAAGCAATCCCTGTCAAAATCCCAACAGAATTCCTTGAAACTTAATCAACTTAATTTAAATTCATCTGGAAGAGAAAAAGAATAAGAATAGCCAGGCAATTGTTGATAGAAAGTATAGATAATTACAGGGACATCATCAAAATGACAGAGTGCGGTGAGCTTCTAGAAATCTCCCCTGGAATTTACAACAAATTCAACAACTATAACTCCACAAAGGACTCCCTGCACAGCAGACAGGCAAGACGAAGAGGCCCACTACTGACTTCACCTAAAGGTGGGCAAATGGCCCAAGCAGGGGAGGAGTGAAGGGAGAAGTGCAGAGACGGGGCCGCTCGAGCACAGGACGCAGACCTAGCTCAGTGCTCCAAGCTCGCTGCATCCCGGAACTATTGCAGCTGTGGGAAAGGGAAGAACTCGGACTGCTAGGGCTCCGTTTATGGCCCTCAGGGCTGAGGGGACAGCATATAACACATCTGAACCCAACGCTCACAGCAGAGAACTCGGAGCGAAGACTGACAGAAGAAGGCTGAAAATGGTGGTTTAAGCCCTCACTGTGACAGAGAATGGAAGCCTTGGCACTGAGACTAGCAACCCCCTCCCTACCCTCGCAGAGATCACCCCGCCCCACCTGCCCAGTAATAGAAGTGGAACAGCAGCAGTGTCAAATCAAAAGAACAGAATATTTGCAATTTTGAGAACTGTGGTCCGCAGACACAGATTCGCAGCCCAACGAGTTCCAGCAAAGGGGAGGGACCTGTGTAAGCAGGACTGGCTGGGCTGATGGTTGCCACCATTGCTATGGGCCACCTCTCACAACTCACCCAGCACCTACTCCCACCTATCTGCGTGGATCCCTGCAGGAGTAAACAGAGCAGCTGAGACACAGAGGCTCTGAATCTCGTGCAGGAATAGCATTGCAAGTTCAAAAGCTCTCCGCATCCCAACAAGGGCATGGCGCCCTAAGACCTAGGGGAAATGTTCACAGAGGAGAAGCCCACCTTCCAGGGAATTCCCCCATTGTGTGAGAACCTGGAATAGTGCAGAGAAAACATAACACTATAGTGTGAGAGAGAAAAAAACGGCTACAGTCGGAGAGAAAATAAAACATTCTACCAACACATACTGGAAAATAAAAGAAAGAACCCTAGATATGAACCTGTTGTAGAACCCACTTCTGTAGATGTCTAGGATGAGAAATAATAATTAATTGCCATGAATAACCAAGGCAATAAGACAGCTCAGAAAGAAAGTGAAAAGACTCCAGAAAATGAAATTAAAGATACGGAAATAGGCAACTCAAAAGACAGAGAATTCAAGTCTGCAGTTCTGAAAAAACTCAATGAGATGCACGAACACAGACAGGCAGTTTAATGAACTCAGAAACACAATCAAAGAACAACATGAATATTTTACCAAAGAGATTGAAATTTGAAAAAAGAACCAAATAGAATTTCTGGAGATTAAAAACTCAATAGAAGAAATTAAGAATGAAATAAGCAGCTTAGGTAGTACAGTTGACCAGATGGAGGAAAGAATCAGTGACATCGAAGATAGAAACCTGGAAATTACACAGATGGAAGAAGAAAGCGACTTGAGACTTAAAAGAAATGAAAGAAGTCTACAAGAACTTTCTAACTCCATCAGAAAGAGCAATATTAGAATAATGGGCATACCAGAAGGAGAAGAAAGAGAGAAGGGAACAGAGAGTACATTCAAACAAACTGTTGATGAGAACTTCCCTAACTTGTGGACAGAACTGGATCCTTGAATCCAAGAAGCAAATAGAACACCTAATTACCTCAATCCCAACAGGCCTTCTCCAAGGCACACTGTATTGAAGCTGTCAAAAATCAATGACAAAGAAAGAATCCTCAAGGCAGCGAGGGAAAACGAGACGGTATCCTACAAAGGAAAGCCCATTAGATTATGATCAGATTTTTCAGCAGAAACTCTACAAGCCAGGAGGGAGTGGAACCAAATATTCAAACTATTGAAAGAGAGAAATTATGAGCCAAGAATAATGTATCCAGCAAAGATATCCCTTAGACATGAAGGAGGAGTAAAGACCTTTCCAGACATACAGAAGCTGAGGGAATTTTCTAATACACGACCTGCACTACAAGAAATAATAAAGGAGGCTATTTGACCACCGTCAACAGGGACAATTTGTGGCAACCAAAACATAAAAAGGGGGAGAGTAAAAGCCTGAACAGGAATATTTGAATGGAGAAAGTAAGCGTGCTGAAAAAAATGGAATACTCTAAATATCAAACTTCTTTTACATAAACTTAAGGGTAAACTCTCAAAAAAAAAAACCAGAACTGAAATTTATACTGTAATAAAAGAAGAAACAGAGGGAAACATTATAAATACCACCACACAGAAAAAATAGACAACAACAAAGAAGCAAATAAACAAAGCAGACACACTCTTATCAGAAAACCAATGATAGAATGACAGGAAATTCTCACATAACAATAATCACTCTAAATGTAAATGGATTGAACTCACCAGAAAAAAGGCACAGAGTAGCAGATTGGATCAAAAAACGAAACCCAACAATATGCTGTCTCTAAGAGACGCATCTCAGCTACAAGTACAAGCATAGACTCAAAGTGAAAGGGTGGAAATTGACACTCCACGCAAATGGTACCCAGAAAAAATCAGGATTTCTCCATACTGATATCAGATGAAACACACTTCAGGGTGAAAAAGGTAACAAGAGACAAAGATGGATATTTCATAATGGTAAAGGGGACTACACGAGAAGAAGACATAACAGTCATCACTATTTATGCCCCCAATCAGGGAGCACCGAAATATACCAAGCAACTACTAACACAACTAAAGGGAGAAATTGACCAAAACACCATTATACTAGGGGACCAAATACATCACTGACAGCTATGCATAGATCATCCAAACAGAAAATAAATAACGAAATAGCAGACCTAAATGACGCATTAGATGAAATGGACATAATTGACATTAACAGAGCCCTTCATCCTAAAACATCAGACTATACATTTTTTTCTAGTGTACATGGAACACTCTCAAGGATAGACCATATATTAGGACATAAAAGTAACCTCAGCAAATTTAAGAAGATTCAAATCATACCAAGCATGTTCTCTGATCACAAGGCTTTGAAATTGGATATCAACTGCAAAAAGAAAGCAGGAAAATCCACAAATACATGGAGATTAAAAAACATATTTTTAGAGAATGACCAGGTCAAAGAAGAAATTAGAGGAGAGATCAAAAGATACATAGAAACAAATGACAATGAAAATACATCCTATCAAAATTTTGGGGATGCAGTGAAGGCAGTTTTAGGAGGTAAATTTATAACATTACAGGCCTATCTCAAGAAACAAGAAAAATCCCAAATAAATAACTTCATGTTACACCTTAAAGAACTAGAAAAACGAACAAATGAAAACCAATGTTAGCAGAAGAAAAGAAATAATAAAAATCAGAGCAGAACTAAATGAAACAGAGAACAAAAAAACAATAGAAAAAATCAATGTGACAAAGAGCTGGTTCTTTGAAAAGATTAACAAAATTGACAAACCTTTGGCTAAGGCTCACTAACATAAAAGAGTAAACACACTAATAAACAAAATCAGAAATGAAAAAGGGGAAGTTATCACAGACACCACAGAAATACAAAGGATCATTCAAGAATACTATGAAGGACTATATGCCACCAAATTCAATAACCTAGAAGAAATGGACAAGTTCTTAGAAAAACATAGACTTCCTAGGCTGAACCATGAAGAATTGGAAAATCTAAACAGACCGCTCACCAGTAAGCAATTGAATCAGTCATCCAAAACCTTCCCAAAAGCAAAAGTCCGGGGCCAGATGGCTTCACTAGTGAATTCTACAAAACCTTCAAAGAGGATCTAATACCAATCCTGCTCAAACTCTTCAAAAATATTGAAGAAGAGACAGTACTCCCTAACTCATTATATGAGGCCAACATTACCCTGATACCAAAACCTCGTAAGGACAACACAAAAAAAGAAACCTACAGACCAATATCTCTGATGAATACAGATGCAAAAATCCTAAACAAAATTCTACCAAATCGAAAACAACAATGCATTAAAAAGATTATTCATCACGACCAAGTGGGGTTCATCCCCAGGGCAGAAGGATGGTTCAACATCCGCAAATCCATCAATGTGACACGTCACTTAAACAAAATAAAAGACAAAAATCATATGATTCTATCAATTGATGCAGAAAAAGCATTTGACAATATACAGCATCCATTTATGATTAAAACACTTAATAAAATTGGTATCGAAGGAAAATACCTTCACATCATAAAGGCCATATATGACAAGCCTTCAACTAATCTCATAATTAATGGTGAAAAACTGAATCCCTTTGCTCTACGTTCAGGAACATGACAGAGCTGTTCCCTATCACCTCTGTTTTTCAACATAGTGTTGGAAGTCCTTGCCAGAGCAATCAGGCAAGAGAAAGAAATAAAAGGCATCCACATTGGGAATGAAAAAGTTAAATTGTCACTCTTTGCAGATGACACGATGCTATACATAGAAAACCCTAAAGATTCCACCAAAAAGCTATTAGAAACAATCAACGAATACAGTAAAGTTGCCGGCTACAAAATCAATGTACAAAAGTCCATTGCATTCTTATATACTAACAATGAAATCTCAGAAAAAGAAATACAAAAAACAATTCCTTTTGCAATTGCAGCAAAAAGAATAAAATACCTAGGAATAAACAGAACCAAGGATGTGAAGGACCTATATGCTGAAAACTATTAAGACATTTTTGAAAGAAATTGAAGAAGACACAAAGAAATGGAAAGACATTTCGTGCTCATGGATTGGAAGAATGAATCAACATGGTTAAAATGGCCATATTACTCAAAGCAATATACAGATTCAATGCAATCCCCATCAAAATCCCAATGGCATTTTTTAAAGAAATAGAACAAAAAATCGTCAGATTTGTTTAGAACCACAAAAGACCCCGAATAGCCAAAGGAATCTTAAGAAAAAAGAACAATACTGGAGGTAGCACATTCCCTGACTTTAGCTTGTACTACAGGTCTACAATAATCAAAACTGCATGGTATTAGCAGAAAAAGAGACACATAGACCAATGGAATAGAATTGAGAACACAGAAATAAAACCACATAAATATGGACAGATAATTTTTGACAAAGAAGCAAAAAACATACAATGCAGAAAGACAACCCCTTCCATAAATGGTATTGGGAGAATTGGATAGCCACGTGCAAAAGAATGAAACTGGACTGCTCTCTGTCACCACGTATCAAAATTAATTCAAAATGGATCAAAGACAAGCATAAAACCTGAAACAAACTGCATAGAAGAAAACATAGGTACTAAACTTATGGACCTTGGGTTCAAAGAGCATTTTATGATTTTGACTCCAAAGGCAATGGAAGTAAAAGCTAAAATAAACGAATGGGACTATATGAAACTTAGAAGCTTCTGCACAGCAAAAGAAACCATCGACAAAATAAAGAGGCAACCAACTGAATGGGAGAAGATTTTTGCAAACAGTGCCTCTGATAAGGGGCTAATATCCAAAATATACAAGGAACTCATGCAACTCAACAACAAAAAAACAAACAACCCAATTGAAAAATGGGCAGAGGACCTGAAGAGACATTTCTCAAAAGAGGACATACAAATGGCAAATAGACATATGAAAAAATGCTCAACATCACTAATCATCAGAGAAATGCAAATAAAAACCACAATGAGATATCACCTCACCCCAGTCAGAATGCCTATCATCAACAAGACAAATAGTAACAAGTGTTGGAGAGGCTGTGGAGAAAAAGGAACCCGCATACACTGTTGGTGGGAATGCAGACTGGTGCAGCCGTTATGGAAGGCAGTGTGGAGGTTCCTCAAAACATTATGAATAGAATTACCATATGACCAGCAATCCCTCTCCTGGGTATTAAAATCTGAAAATCATTATATATTAAGACACGTGTGCTCCAATGTTCATTGCAGCTTTGTTTACGGTGGCCAAGACGTGAAAACAACCAAAATGTCCTTCGATAGATGAATGGATAAAGAAGTTGTGGTATATATACACAATGGAATACTATTTGGCAGTAAGAAAAGATGAAATAGGACCATTTGTGACAACATGGATGGATCTTGAGAGTATAATGCTAAGTGAAATAAGTCAGACAGAAAAAGCAGAGAACCATATGATTTCGCTGATATGTGGTATATAAAGCAAAAACAACAAAAGAACAAGACAAACAAATGAGAAACAAAAAGTCATAGACACAGACAATAGTTTAGTGGTTACTAGAGGGTAAGGGGGGAGGGGGATGGTAGATGAGGGTAAGGGGGATCGAATATATGGTGATGGAAGGAGAACTGACTCTGGGTGGTGAACACACAATGGGATTTATAGATGATGTAACACAGAATTGTACACCTGAAATCTATGTAACTTGACTAACAATTGTCACCCCAATAAACTTTAATTAAAAGAAAAAGAAAGTATGTTCACGAGGGATCCACCCTACCAATACAAAATTTAATTACATAAGCCATAGAGTTTAAAACAGCTAGATGTTAGCCTAAGACTGGACGAGCCGATACTAGACAGGTCATGTGTGTCTGCTCTTCTTTGGCTCAGCGAGAGCTCTCCTCAGACTCAGTGGATATCTGCTCTGAGTCTGAGGGCCTCATCTGCTGAAACTATCAGCACTGTCTGCAGCCTGAGGTGGAGACAGGAAGGCTCAGGCATTTTCTGCAGCAAAAAGGCAGTGAGGTTGAACTTTATATTTATTGTTCACAGCTTCTCTAGACCTTTACTATCATTTAACTCTCGCTTCTAACAAAATCCCCTCTGTCTCTTTTTGCCAACTTCGCTGCCCAAAATCGTTGTCATTTTTTTTTTCTCACATCATAAACACATTTCCATTTCAGTGCTTAGGCAGACTGCTGCCAGAGCCCACTTTGTGCTCCTTTTCCTACTCTATCCAAAAGTGTCCTCACCATGGAGGACAATTAAAGGAAGGGGTGGCCTGGAAGGAGTTAAACTTACCCAGTAAATGAATATTGCAAGTTCTCAATTTCTGAAGCAAATTCAAGGGATGAGCCGCACATATAACCTGAAACTGTGGTTGATTCAAAGATAATTTCTTATGGATTTTTAATGAGTTGGGGGTCCTTCTGAATGCAAATGAAATAATCATTTTCTGGATTGTCCAGGAATTATGGACACTTCAAATAAAAAATTAACATTGAATATAAAATAAAAGAATAAAGTCACAACTCAAAGGTTAATCTTCCAATAGTCCATTCCTTGTCCTTGTTTGTATTCCTTCATCCTGAGAGGGGAACCCAAGGAAAGAATCATGTAAAGAAACAGCCTAAATGGATGTGTTCTCTCTTCCCTGTAAACTCCCTTGGCGTCTGACTTATCGTCTAATGAAGTTAAAAATGTGCTGGGAAAAAAAGTGCTCCATCTCAATTAGGAAGAAATCTGAAGGCCCCCTTTGCTCCACTGCTGAACTCTGAGTTATACCAGGTAAGGAAGACTGGTGCTTGAAGGCTCGAAGGCTTAGGGTACATCCTCAGGAGTTGCTGCAAACCCTCCCTTATTTCTGCCTCTTCAATATGGTGTGTTTCTAGGCTTCCTTGGACACACTGGCAGAATACAATATGATCCACCATTGCTGGAGCTGAACTTGATAGGTACAAAGGGAAAGTAACTTCATTCTTTTATTCTATTATACCATAGTCCCTTCATGCATGTTCTTTCTTGACCATTGAAGAACCGCTTACAAAAACCTCATAGCTTTTGGGGTAACTCTGAGATTTAATAAAAGAAAAGTCCAAGTCAATCTAATCTGAGAGCCTGCAATTCTTATCTTCTTTTATACGCCAATCCCCCAGCTTAGGATGTACTATGGCATAAGTGCTCTCTGAGCATGGCAGATTCCAAATGCCAAGGCTTTCTCTTGTCAAGGGCTCACGTGCGTTCTCTCACCTGTAATTCCCTTGATGTGGGTGACACCTCCTCTGCTGGTTGCTTCTGACCTCTTCCTCTCTCGATCCTGCAGCTGAGGCATCCCTCTGTGAGGTCTACACCAACCCAGAAGAAGTAAGCTCCTCTGTGCCCTGCCAGATGCTTAAGAAGGCAGGAATTTGAGGCCAGCCATAGCCTCTCATCTTTAGACCTTCTCAGACGTTGGCCAAGTTCTTGAGTGGTTCTCTTCAAGTCCCTTCATTGGATTAGGTGGGAGGGAAGCAGCCCTCTTTCCTCTCTCATGGGAGGAGGTGGGTCACCACCCACTGACAGATCACTCCTGAGAAAGCTTCCCAGCAGCCTTGCCAACTTCTCCACGCCCTGTTTTTACACCTTTGAAGTGGATGAGAGGCTAAGGTTGCACGATCAGTTTCACAAACCTTTACCCTGGGTGGAGGGATAAGCAGAGTTCTCAGCTCTGGAACCTCGGCCACTCCTGCTTCACAGAGGACCTTACCTGAATTTACTGCTCACCTCAGGTATGTGAGTGCCAAACTCACTACCACTCACTCATTCTCCCACAAACATTCTTTGAGCACTTAGCTCAGGATGCCATAACAAAACAGCATAGACTGAGGGGCTTAAACAATAGAAGTTTATTTCTCATAGTTCTGGGAGCTGGGATGTCTAACATCAAAGTGCCAACAATGTAGGTTTCAATCTGACACCTCTTCTCTTGACTTGTAGGTGGCTGCCATCTTTATTTTAATGGGTAAAAAGCATTACTTTTAAAAAAAAAAGCACATACATAATTTATTTCTCTGTTCACATGTTCCTATTACAGCCTCAACTACTTCTAATAATTATAACATTATTTTTAGAGTTTAATCTTTTTTATTTTTATTAGTTTCAGGTGTACAAATCAATGTAATAGTCAGACATTTATCATTTATATCCCTCACAAAGTGATAACACCCCTCCCCCAATCTACTATCCCTCTGACATCACATGCAGCTGTTACATTTCCACTGTCTCTATTCCTAATGCTGTACTTCACTTCATATATACATATATATATATATATATATATATATATATATATATATATATATATGTAAAATATTATAGGTGACATATTATTGTTCAGCTTCAGCTTCAGGTGTACAGTGCAGTGATCAGGCATCTACATCATCCCTGAGGTGGTCTCCCTAATAAGACAAGTGTCCGTCGGATACCCTACAAAATCTTTACAACATTATTGATTATATATCCCAAACTGACTTTCATATCCCTTTGGCCATCTTGTGGTTACCGATTGTGGTTTCTAATCCCCTCATCTTCCCCCTTATCCCCACCCCCTCCCATCTATCAACTGGCAGTTTTTCCTTTATGTCTCTTAGACTGTTTCTGATTAGTTTGTTCATTTATTCTTTTCTTTAGATTCCATATATAAATGAGACCATATGGTATTTGTCTTTCTCTCTCTGACTTATTTCACTTAGCATAATGTTCTCTAAGTCCACTCATATCGTTGCAAATGGTAAGATTTCATTCTTCATTATGGCCAAGTAATACTTCATTGTATAACTGTACCACAATTTCTTAATCTAGTCATCTACCGATAGGCATTTTGTTTGTTTCCATGTCTTGGCTATTGTGAATAGCACTGCAATAAACATAGGGGTGCATATTTTTTTTTTTTTGAATTAGCGTCTTGAATTTCTCCGGATAGATACCTAGGAGTGGAATTGCTGGGTCATAAGGTAGTTCCATTTCCAGATTTTTGAGATACCTCCATACTGTTTTCCATAGTGGCTGCACAAATCTGCAATCCCACCAATAGTGCACAAGGGTTCCCTTTTCTCCACATCCGGGCCAGCACTTGTTGTTTGTTGATTTATTGATGATAGCCATTTTGACTGGGGTGAGGTGGTATCTCATTGAGGTTTTTATTTACATTTCTCTAATGATTAGTGAGGTTGAGCATTTTTTCATATGTCTGTTAGCCATCTGTATGTCCTCTTTAGAAAAGTGTCTCTTCATGTCCTCAGCCCATTTTTTAATTGAGTTGTTTGTTTTTTTGGAGTAGAGTTGAGTGAGTTTTTTTAATAAATTTTGGCTATTAACCCCTTATCGGATATATCATTGGTAAATATCTTTTCCCATTCAGTAGGATCCCTTTTGGTTTTAATGATGGTTTCCTTTGCTGTGAAAAGCTTTTAAGTTTGATGTAATCCCACACATTTATTTTTTCTCTTACTTCCCTTGCCCAAGGGGATATATCAATAAAAATCTTACTCTGGGTAATGTCTGTAAACATTTTTCCAATACCTTCTTCTAGGAGTTTTATGGTTTCAGATCTTACATTTAAGTCTTTAAGCCATTTTGAATTTATTCTTGTATATGGTGTAAGGAGGTGGTCCAGCTTCATTTTTTTGCATGTGTCTGTCCAGGTTTCCCAGCACCATTTATTGAATAGACTGTCTTTTCCCCACCGTAAATTCTTGCTTCCATTGTCGTAGATTAAATGACCTTATAGGCGTGGATTTATTTCTGGGCTCTCTATTCTGTTCCATTGATCTATGTGTCTGTTTTTATGCCAGTACCATGCTGTTTTGATTACTGAAGGCTTCTAGTATAATTTGATGTCAGGTATCATTATACCTCTCACTTTGTTCTTATTTCTCAACATTACCGAGGCTATCCGGGGTCTGTTATAGTTCCATATAAATTTTAGGATTATATGTTCTATTTCTATGAAAAACGTCATTGGTAGTTTGATAGGAATTGCGTTGAATCTGTATATTGCCTTAGGCAGTATGGACATTTTAACGATATTGGTTCTTCCTATCCATGAGCATGGTATGCGTTTTCATCTATTTGTATCTTCTTTAATTTCTCTCTTCAGTGTCTTATAATTTTCTAAGTACAGATCTTTTACTTCTTTGGTTAAATTTATTCCTAGAGATTTTATAGTCTTTGAAGAAATTGTAAATGAGATTGTTTCCCTAATTTCTCCTTCTGATATTTTATTATTAGTATCTACAAATGCAACTGATTTCTGAATATTAATTTTGTATCCTGCTACTTTATTAAATTCATTTGTCAGTTCTAATAGTTTTTTGATGGAGTCTTTAGGGTTCTGTCTATATAGTATCATGTCATCTGCATATAATGACAATTTGACTTCCTCCTTACCAATTTGGATGCCTTTTTTTCCTTTTTCTTGTCTGATTGCTGTGGCTAGAACTTCCAGCACTATGTTGAATAGAAGTGGAGAAAGTGGGCAACCTTGGCTTGTTCCAGATGTTAAAGGGAATGGTTTTAGCTTTTCCCCATTGAGTATGATGTTAACTGTGGGTTTATCATATGTGGCCTTTATTATGTTGAAATATGGTCCCTCTATTCCCATTTTCTTAAGAGGTTTGATCATAAATGACTGCTGGATTTTGTCAAATGCTTTTTTTTGCATCTATTGATGTGATCATGTGATTTTTATTTTTCATTTTGTTAATATGGTGTATCACATTAATTGATTTGTGGATGTTGAACCACCCTTGCATACCAGGGATGAATCCCACTTGATCATGTTGTATGATCTTTTTAATGTATTGCTGAATTCTGTTTGCTAATATTTTGTTGAGGATTTTTGCATCTATGTTCTTTAGGGATATCGGCCTGTAGTTTTCTTTTTTGGTAATACCATTGTCTGATTTGGGGATCAAGGTGATAGTGGCCTCGTAAAAAGTGTTTCCCCTCTACCTTCCCTCCTTCTGGATTTTTTGGAATAGTTTGAGGAGAATAGGTGATAATTCTTTTTTGAATGTTTTCTAAAATTCACCTGTAAAGCCATCTGGTCCAGGGCTTTTGTTTGTTGGGAGCTTGTTGATTACTGATTCAATTTCCCGGGTGGTAATCAGTCTATTCAGGTTCTCCGTTTCTTCTTGAGTTAGTCTTGGAAGGTTGTATGCTTCTAGAAAATTGTCCATTTCTTTCAGATCGTCTAATTTGTTATATATATAATTATAAATTATTGGCATATTGTTGGCTCATATAATTTCTTAAAATTTTTTGTATTTCTGTGGTGTGTGTTGTCACTTTTCTTCTTTCATTTCTGATTTTATTAATTTGGGTCCTCTCTCTCTTTTTTATTTGATGAGTCTGGCTAAAGGTTTGTCAATTTTGTTTATCTTATCTAAAACCAAGCTCTTGGATTCATTGATCTTTTGTATTGTTTTTTAGTTTCTATTTCATTTGTTTCTGCTCTGATCTTTATTATCTCCTCCCTTGTGCTCCCTTTGGGCTTATTTTGCTGTTCTTTTTCCAGATCCCTTAAGTGTAAGGATAAACTGTTGATTTGTGATTTTTCTTGTTTCTTTAGGTAGGCCTGCATTGCTATGAATTTCCCTTAAACTGCTTTTGCTGCATTCCATAGATTCTGGGTCATCATGTTTTCATTTTCGTTTGTCTCAAGATATCTTTTGATTTCTTCCTTGATCTCATTGTTGACCTACTCATTATTTAGTAACATTTTATTCAGCCTCCATTTATTTGTGTGCCTTCCAGTTTTTTTCCTGTAGTTCATTTCTAATTTCATAGCACTGTGGTATGATTTCAATTTTCTTAAATTTATCAAGACTGTTTTGTGGCCTAACATGTGGTCTATCTTGGAAAATGTTCCATGGACTCTTGAGAAGAAGGTGTATTCTGCAGCTTTGGGGTGAAATGCTCTGAAAATATCAATTAAATCGAACTGGTCCAATGTGTCATTTAAGGCCATTGTTTCCATATTGATTTTCTGTCTGGAAGATTTGTCCCTTGTTGTCAGAGGTGTGTTGAAGTCCCCTATTATATAGTGTCACTGTTGATCTCTGTCTTTATGTCAGTCAATATCTGTTTTATATATTTAGGTGCTCTTATGTTGGGTGCATAGATGTCTCCTTGGGTTATGTCCTCTTGTCAGATCAATCCCTTTATTATTATGTAGTGCCCATCTTTGTCTTTTAATATATTCTTCATTTTAAAGTCTATTTTGTCAGAAATAAGTATTGCTACTCCAGCTTTTTCTCATTTCCATTTGCATGGAATATCTTTCCCCAACCCTTCACTTTCAGCCTGGCCTGCAAAGTTCCTGTAGAAAAGTCATTTGATAGTCTTATAGGAGTTCCCTGTATGTAACCCCCCGTCTTTCTCTTGCTGCTTTTAGAATTCTCTCTTTGTCTTTCACCTTTGCCATTTTAAGTTTAATGTGTCTTGGTGTGGACCTGTTGGTACTCTCTGCCTTCCTTGGCTTCTATGTTGGTTTCCTTCACTAGGTTAGGGAAGTTTTTGGTCATTAGTCCTTCAAATATGTTCTCGATCCCTTGCTCCCTCTCTTTAAATTCTGGTATTCCTATGATGCGCATGTTGTTGCACTTGATGTTATCCCAGAGGTCTCTTAAACCATTTTCATTGTTTTTTATTCTTTTTTCTTTTTGTTGCTCCGTTTAGGTGATCTCTGCTCATTTGTCTTCTAAGTCACTGATTCAATCCTCTGTTTCATGTATCCTGCTGGTAATTCCTTCAAGTATGTTCTTTATTTCAGTTATTGTATTCTTTAGTTCTAACTGGTTGTTCATTATGATTTTTCTATCCTTCTTTATGTCATCACTAAGCTCCTTAAACATTCTTATCATCAGTGTTCTGAACTCTGTCTTTGATAGTTTGGTTACCTCTATTTCATTTTGTTCCAATTGTGGAGGTTTCTTCTGTTCTTTTATTTGGGACATGTTTCTTTGTTTCCCCATTCTGGCTGACTCTGTGTTTTGCTTCGATGTATTAGGTAGATCCCCTAGGGTTCTTAGTTTTTGCTGAGTTATCTTAAATAGTATGTGTCCTTTATATTTGACTTGCACCACTTCCCTATTCTCCTGTGCGTCTGCTCCAAAGGTGACCCTTGTGTTGTGTATATTGTTGTTAAAGTTGAGCTTTAATTGCTTTTGGCTTGTCAGTAGGTGGGATTGACTCCTAGGCTGACTAGTTGTGAGACTTGGCTCTGCCCATGGTGGATGATCTTCTGCATGAGCATTGACCGCTCAAATAAGGCTTGGCCTCTGTGGGCTCTTGTGCCTGTAAAGAATTCCCTCTGGGTGTGTCACTTGTAGGCCAAACCCGGTAATACTCTGGTTTGGTCTGGAGTTGGCCTCTGGGTGTGTTGAATCTTGTGCCTCTGGCTGGTTCCTTCAAGTAAGCCTCATAGGAGTCTCTTAGCTGTTCTGTGTGATGAGCTGAGAGTCCTTTAATGGGTTATAGATGTTCAATTTGTGGTAAGTTCCAGAAAACTCAGGAAGACCACCTCGCTGCTACCGTTCCTATGACATCACCTCCAGTGGCTGCCATCTTGCTGTGTGCTCACATGATAGGTGGTGGGGGGTATAATCCCATCATGAGGTCCCTGCCCTCATTACCTCATCTAATCCTAATTATCTCCCAAAGACCTCAGCTCCAAATACCATCACATTGGGGATTCGGTTTCAACATATGAATTTTGGGGGACACATTCAGTCCATAATGAGCACCAATTGCATGTCAGGCACTGCACAGGGCGCTGAGGATAAGAGCATCTACAAGACACAAGGCTTGCCCTCTTTTTCTCCCATTTTTGGATGAAAGACCAATGTATGGATAAATAATAGCACAACAGCATGACAGATGCAAAATGACAACCTAGAAGGATTGATGGAGTCCCTACAAAGGTCTTTGGGAATGTGAGGGGGACCCCAGTAGGCAGACAGCATAGGTGGGTGTCCAGCAGTCCTAGGGAAACCATTCGTCCAGCCTTGTTCCTCATGTCGGGGGTTGTCCTTGAATACCTGCTTCTGGTAGGATCATATGTCCAGCCAGTGTGGACAACCTCATACAAAACCAGGATGAGCTTTAGCTGATGCTGGCTGAACACCTGCCATCTGGCTGGACTGGGCCTTTCCCATGCTTTCCCAACAAATGTGGAAACAGGAACTTTCCTTCTATTTTGTAGATAAATAAACTGAGGTTCAAATACAGAAGTGAGTCTCTGCATACAGGAAGTAAACACACTTCCAGCCCAAGAGAAGGTTATATGCCATTTGGAAAAACAAATCTCTAACCTTGAGCTCCTGGCACCTGTGGGGTTTGTCACCCAGAGGTTTCCACCCACTTCCAGCTTTTTCCTCGAAATGCCATAAAGAAAAGTTTTTCTAATTCCAGGTTCTTTGCATTTTTGTTTAGAGACTGAGGTAAGAATGCATTTATTATCCCATCTGCTGCCTCTGAAGTGAAAGAAAAGTGGTTCTGAATCAGGCAACACAATCCACCCAAACCTTTTTACTTCTATTAAAAAAGCATAAAGGCAATTTACTAGAATGTGCCTGTCACAGTTTGTAAAGCAGAAAGGCCTCCTTTATCTTCCAATTTTTTTTACAAGAACAGCCTACTGACAGCAGCAAGCGTTTTTCTCGTGCAGTGAAAAACTGCACTAGAGGGGCTGTGGGAAATATATCAGCCATCAGGTGCTCCCTTGTCCCTACCGACAGACAGTCCGAAAGCAGGTTCCAGCCTGCTGAGGCCACCAGCAGACACACTCCTTCAGTCAGCTCTACCCCCATAGGAACCATCTAGGTCTCTCCTGACTTCCCTCAAGCTCCAGATAGAGAGGGGAGAGCAATCTGGGCTCCTACTAGGAAATGGGCAGAGGGAGTACAAGGAGAGACATCTAGAAGGACTTTCTGTTTCCAAATATCTGGTAGGTACAAAGCAAGGCCTAAGGTAGCTCTGACATCATCACCTTTTTTGAAAATTTTACTGCAGAACATTATTTTCTCTGGGGTGGCTTTCATGTTGTCTTCACTGGAGATTTTGATATTTTCTTCGAAACCCTCTTCAAGGAGCACTCTGGGCACTGTTTCAACCTTTTTTTTCTTTTTATTTAATTTTTTTAAATTTTTCAGTTACAGTTGACATCCAATATTATGTTAGTTTCGATGTACAGCATAGTGGTTAGACATTTGTATAACTTAGGAAGTGATCCCCCACATAAGTCTAATACCCACCTAACACCATACATAGTTGTTACAATGTTATTGACAATAACTATTTTGTAATAGTTAATTTGTACATCTTAAGCCCTTAACTTTTTTCACCCAGGCCCCTAACGCCCCCCTCCCCTCTGGCAACCATCAGTTTATTCTCTGTATCTATGAGTTTGTTTCTGTTTCGTTTTTACACTTTGTTTTTCAGATTCCACATATAAGCAAAATCATATGGTATTAGTCTCTCTATTTGACTTATTTCACTTATATAATACACTCTAGGTCTATCCATTTTTGTCACAAATGGTAAGGTTTCATTTTTTTATGGCCGAGTAATATGCCATTGTATATATATTTCACATCTTCTTTATCCATTCATCTATCCCGAATACTATCAGCGAATACATCTATTGGCGAATGGAATACTATTCGCCGGTAAGAAAAGATAATATAGGAATATTTGTGACAACATGGATGGATCTTGAAAGTATAATGCTAAACAAAATAAGTCAGACAGAAAAAGCAGAGAACCATATGATTTCACTGATATGTGGTAATAAACCAAAAACAACAAAAGAACAAGACAAACAAATGAGAAACAAGAACTCATAGACACAGACAATAGTTTAGTGGTTACCAGAAGGTAAGGGGGGTGGGGGGTGGGAGATGAGGGTAAGGGGGATCAAATATATGGTGATGGAAGGAGAACTGACTCTGGGTGGTGAACACACAATGGGATTTATAGATGATGTAATACAGAATTGTACACCTGAAATCTATGTAATTTTACTAACAATTGTCACCCCAATAAATTTTTTTAAAAAAATTACATTAAACAATAAAAAAAAAAAAGATTGTCAGCTGATTTCTCAACAGAAACTTTGCAGGCCACAAGAGAGTGGCAAGAAACATTCAAAGTGATAAAAAGCAAGTACCTACAACCAAGACTAATTTACACAGCAAGGTTAGCATTTAAAATTGAAGGACAGATAAGAAGACAGGGGGGAAAAAGAACATAAAGATGAATAATAAATTGGCAATAACCACGTATCTATCAATAATCACTTTAAATGTCAATGGGTTAAATGCTCTAATCAAAAGACATAGAATAGCTAAATGGATAAGAAAACAAGCCCCATACATATGCTGTCTACAAGAGACCCATTTCAGATCAAAAGACACACCGAGACTGAAAGTAAAATGACAGAAAAAAGATATTTCATACAAAGGGCAACAAACAAAAAAAAAAGCTGGGGCAGCAGTATTTATATCACACAAATACACTTAAAAACAAGGCTATAATAAGAGACAAAGACAGACACTACATAAAGATAAAGGGCTCAATCTGAATAGAGGATATAACCTTTGTGAACATTTATACATCTTACATAGGAGTACTAAATATATAAAGCAAATATTGACAGACATAAAAAGAAAGATGAAAAAAATAATACAGTGATAGTAGGAGACTTTAACACCCAAGTAATATGAATGGTTAGGTCTTCCAGACAGAAAAACAACAAAGAAACAACAGCCTTAAATGACACGTTAGACCAGATGGATTTAATTGATATTCTTAGAGCATTTCACCCCAAAGCAGCAGAATATACATTCTTTTCAAGTACAAATGGGACATTTCCCATATAGACCACATGTTAGGCCATAAAGCAAATCTCAATAAATTTAAGAAGATTGAAATCATAGTAAGCATCTTCTCCAACCACAATGGTATGAAATTAGAAATCAATTACAATTAAAAAACTCAAAAACACACAAACACATGGAGGCTAAATACATGCTACTGAACAAGAAATGGGTTAACAATGAGTTCAAGGAAGATATCAAAAGATCCCTTGAGACAAATGAAAATGAAAACAAAATAACCCCAAAAATCTATGGGAAACAGCCAAAGCAGTCCTAAGAGGGAAATTCATAGCATTACAGGCCTAACTCAAGAAACACGAATAATCTCAAACAAACAATCTAAATTTACACTTAAGGGAACTGGAAAAAGCATAGCAAACAAAGCCCAGAGAAGAAGGAAGAAAATAATAAGGATCAGAGCAGAAACTAACAAAATAAAGGCTAAAAAAAAAAAATTACAAGAGTTCAATGAGGGATGACGTCACAGAAATGGCTGCGAGAAGTGAGCCTCTTAAAATCTCCCCTGGAAATTACAAAATTGAACAGCTATAATTCCACAAAGGACTCCCTGCCCAGCCAACAGGCAAGACTAAAGACAAGCAATTAAAATAATCTAAAGGTGATTATTTAAATCAAACTGGGCAAACTGAGCGAGCAGGGGAGGAGAGAAAGGGGAAGTGTGGAGACATGGGTCACAGGGGCCACAGACTGCAAACCAGAGCTCAGAGTTCCAATCACCCTGAATCCTGAAGCTACCACAGTTGCGGGAGAAGAAAGAATTTGGACTGCTAGCGCTCCCCTTATGGCACACAGTCCTACCTGAGGGGTCAACATTAACATGGTTGAACTCAAAGCTCATGACAGAGACCTCGGAGCAAAAACTGAGAGAAGAAGGTTGAAAACAGTGGTTTAAGCACTCATTATCAAACAGAGGGTGGAAGGTGTAGGCATGGAGCCTAGCTGCCCCTTCCCTACCCTCCGAGAGCTTGCCCCACCCCCACCTGCTCAGTGTTAGAAGTAGAACAGTAGCAGTGTCTGAACAAAAGAACAGAATATTTGCCGCAGCCACAGACTCACAACCTAATTAGTTCTTGCAAAGAGTAGGGGGCCCTGGGTGCAGGATGGGCTGTGATGGTGGTAGCCACCATTGCTGAGAGCCACCTTTCAAAACAAACCCCACCCCTGCCTCCACCTACCAGGGCTGATCTCTGCATGGGTAAATAACCGCTTAAACACACAGGCCTGAAATCTGGTGCAGGAAAACTTTCAGAACATCAGAAGCTCTCCACATCCCCCCACAGAGGCAGTGCTCTGAGACCCAGGAGATCTGCTCACAGAGGAGAAGCCTGCCTTCCAGGGAACCCACCCGCATTGTGTGAGAACTTGGAATGGTGCAGAGAAAATATAACACTACAGCATGGGCGAAAAGAAAAGACTGCAGTCGGAGACAAAATAAGCAGTCTACCAACACCTACTGGAAAGCAAAAGAAAGACCTCTTCCTGCCAACCTGTTGCAGAACCAACTACTGTAGATACCTAAGAAGAGAAATAGTAATTCATTAATTGTCTGGAATAACTAAGGTAACAAGGCACCTGAGAAAGAAAATGAACTTAAAGACATTGGAATATGTGACTTAAGTGACAGAGAAATAAAGATTGCAGTTCTGAAAAAAACTCAACGAGATACAAGAAAACACACAGGCAGTTTAATGAACTCAGAAACACAATTAAAGAACAAAATGAACATTTTAACACATTGAAATTTTGAAATGAACCAAATAGAATTTCTGGAGATTAAGAACTTAATAAAAGAAATCAAGACGGAAATAGCCAGCTTAGTTAATAGAACTGACCAGATGGAGGAAAGAATCAGTGATATCGAAGATAGAAACCTGGAAATGACACAGATGGAAGAACAGAAAGACCTGAGCGTTAAACGAAATGAAAGAACTCTACAGGAACTTTCTGACTCCATCAGAAAGAGCAATATAAGAATAATGGGCATACCAGAAGGAGAAGAAAGGGACAAGAGAACACAGAGTATATTAAACCAAATAGTTGATGAGAACTTCCCAAACTTGTGGAAAGAACTGGATCCTCGAATCCAAGAAGCAAATAGAACACCTAATTAACTCAACCCCAACAGGCCTTCTCCAAGGCATATTGTATTCAAGCTGTCAAAAATTAATGACATAGAAAGAATCCTCAAGGCAGTAAGGGAAAAGAAGACTACTGTCTTCTACAAAGGAAAGCCCATTAGATTATCATCAGATTTCTCAGCAGAAACTCAAAAGTCCAGGAGGAAGTGGACTCAAATATTCAAACTATTGAAAGAGAGAAATTATGAGCCAAGAATAATATATCCAGCAAAGATATCCTTTAGATAAGAAGGAGGAATAAAGCCCTTTCCAGACATAGAGAAGCTGAGGGAAATTTCTAACACACGACTTGCACTACAAGAAATACTGAAGGAGGAGACTTGACTGAAACACACAAACAAACAAAAAATAATACAAAACAATGATTAGTATTACAAACAGAGAGACAGAAGCAGGAAATGGCAACCCCTACACCAATAAGACACTATAAACTTAAACTTAAACTACAAGATAAAGAGAGAAAAAAAAAACACTGAAAAAAAGAGGAAAAAGACAACTTACCACTGCAGCACAGAAACTACTACACAACATAAATAGGGATAATTTATGACAACAAAAACATGAAAGGGTTCAGAGTAAAGGTCTGAACTGGCACAAAGTCATAGAGAAAGTAAGCATGCTGAAGAAAATGGAATACTCTAAACATCAAACTTTCTTTTACATAAACTTAATGGTAAATGCTCAAAAAATTCCAGAACTAAAATATATAACATATTAAAAGAAGACACAAAGGGGAAAAATCATAGAATACCACCACACAGAAATAATAGACAACAAAAAAAGGCAAAAAAACAATGGAGACACAGCCTTACCAGAAAACTAGAGATAGAATGACAGGAAATCCTCACATATCAATAATCACCTTAAATGTAAATGGACTGAACTCACAGAGTACCAGATTGTATCAAAAAACTAAACCCAACCATATGCGGCCTCCAAAAGACACATCAAGCTACGAAGACAAATATAGACTCAAAGTGAAAGAGCAGAAATTAAGACTCCAAGCAAATGGTATCCAGAGAAAATCAGGTGTACCCATACTGATATCAGATGAAACAGACTTCAGGGTGAAAACAGTAACAAGAGACAAAGATGGACAGCAAAAAGACGTTACAGTCATCAATATTTATGCCCCCAATCAGGGAGCACTGAAATATACCAAGCAACTACTAACAGAACTAAAGGGAGAAATTGACCAAAACACAGTTATACTAGAGGACTTAAATACATCATTGACGGTTATGGAGATCACCCAAATAGAAATTAAATAAAGAAATAGCAGCCCTAAATGACACATTAGATGAAATGGACATAATTGACATTTATAGAGCACTTCATCATAAACGTCAGACTATACTTTCTTTTCTAGTGTACATGGAACATTCTCAAGGATAGACCATATATTGGGACATAAAACTAACCTCAGCAAATTTAAGAAGACTGAAATCATACCAAGCATATTCTCTAATCACAAGCTTTGAAATTAGGTATCAACTGCAAAAAGAAAGCAGAAAAAAACACCAATACGTGGAGACTAAACAACATGCTTTAAAAAGAACGACCCAGTCAAAGAAGAAATAAGAGGAGAGATCAAAAGATACATAGAAACAAATGACAATCAAAACACATCTTACCAAAATTTGGGGGAAGCAGCAAAAGCAGTTTTAAGAGGGAAATTTATATCATTACAGGCCTATCTCAAAAAACAAGAAAAATCCCAAATAAATAACCCCACGTTACACCTAAAAGAACTAGAAAAAGAAGAACAAATGAAACCCAAGGTCAGCAGAAGAAAGGAAATAATAAAGATCAGAGCAGAACTAAATGAAATAGAGAACAAAAGTAAATAAAAAATCTAATGTGACAAACAGCTGGTTCTTAAAAAGATTTTAAAATTGACAAACCTTTGGCTAGACTCACTAATAATAAAAAAGAAAAGACACTACAAACAAAATCAGAAATGAAAGGGGAACTTATCTCTGATGCCACAGGAATACAAAGGATTATCCAAGAATACTATGAAGGACTATATGCCACCAATTCAATAACCTAGAAGAAATGGACAAATTCTTAGAAACATGTAGCCTTCTTAGGCTGAATCATGAAGAATTGGAAAATCTAGACCAATCACTAGAAAGGAAATTGAATCAGTCATCCAAAAACTTCCCAAAAGCAAAAGTCTGGGACTAGATGGCTTCACTAGTGAATTCTACAAAACCTTCAAAGAGGAACTAATAACTGTCTTACTCAAACTCTTCCAAAAA